>NW_027423276.1:0-62089 GCF_048934315.1 Petromyzon marinus
GTGATGGTGGTGTTGGTGATGGTGGTGATGGTGGTGATGGTCGTGGTGATGGTGTTGGTGGTGGTGATGGTGGTGGTGATGGTGGTGGTGATGGTGATGGTGGTGATGGTGTTGGTGGTGGTGATGGTGGTGGTGATGGTGGTGGTGGAGGTGATGATGATGGTGGTGGTGGTGATGGTGGTGATGGTGTTGGTGGTGGTGATGGTGGTGGTGATGGTGGTGGTGGTGGTGGTGATGGTGGAGGTGATGATGGTGTTGGTGATGGTGGTGGTGATGGTGGTGATGGTCATGGTGGTGATGGTGGTGATGGTGTTGGTGGTGATGGTGGTGATGGTGGTCGTGTTGATGGTGGTGGTGGTGGTGGTGATGGTGGTGGTGATGGTGGTGGTGGTGGTGATGATTGTGGTGGTGGTGGTGGTAATGGTGGTGATGATGGTGGTGGTGATGGTGGTGGTGATGGTGGGGGGTGGTGATGGTGGGGGTGGTGATGGTGGTGGTGATGGTGGTAGTGGTGATGATGGTGGTGGTGAAGGTGGGGGTGGTGATGGTGGTGGTGATGGTGGTGGTGATGGTGTTGGTGGTGGTCATGGTGGTGATGGTGGTGGTGGTGAAGGTGTGGAGGTGGTGGTGGTGATGGTGGTGGTAATGGTGGCGGTGGTGATGGTGATGGTGGTGGTGATGGTGATGGTGGTGATGGTGGTAGTTTTGATGGTGGCGATGGTGTTGATGATGGTGGTGATGGTGGTGATGGTGGTGATGATGGTGGTAGTGGTGGTGATGGTGGTGATGGTGGTGGTGATGATGGTGGTGGTGGTGGTGGTGATGGTGGTGGTGATGGTGGTGATGGTGGTGATGGTGATGGTGGTAATGGTGGTGATGATGGTGGTGATGGTGGTGGTGATGGTGGGGGTGGTGATGGTGGGGATGGTGATGGTGCTGGTGATGTTGGTAGTGGTGATGATGGTGGTGGTGATGGTGGGGGTGGTGATGGTGGTGAAAGTGGGGGTGGTGATGGTGGTGGTGGTGGTGATGGTCGTGGTGATGGTGTTGGTGGTGGTGATGGTGGTGGTGATGGTGGTGGTGATGGTGATGGTGGTGGTGATGGTGGTGGTGGTGGTGATGGTGGTGGTGATGGTGGTGGTGGAGGTGATGATGGTGGTGGTGGTGATGATGGTGGTGATGGTTTTGGTGGTGGTGATGGTGGTGGTGATGGTGGTGGTGGTGGTGATGGTGGTGGTGGAGGTGATGATGGTGGTGGTGATGGTGGTGGTGATGGTGGTGATGGTCATGGTGGTGATCGTGGTGATGGTGTTGGTGGTGATGGTGGTGATGGTGGTGGTGTTGATGGTGGTGGTGATGGTGGCGGTGGTGATGGTGGTGGTGGTGATGGTGGTGGTGATGATGATGGTGATGGTTGTGATGGTGGTGATGGTGATGGTGGTGATGATGGTGGTGGTGGTGGTGATGGTGGTGGTGATGGTGGTGGTGATGATGGTGGTGGTGGTGGTATGGTGGTGATGATGGTGGTGGTGATGGTGGTGGTGATGGTGGGGGGTGGTGATGGTGGGGTGGTGATGGTGGTGGTGATGGTGGTAGTGGTGATGATGGTGGTGGTGATGGTGGGGGTGGTGATGGTGGTGGTGATGGTGGTGGTGATGGTGTTGGTGGTGGTCATGGGTTGTGATGGTGTTGGTGGTGATTGTGGTGATGGTGGTGGTGTTGATGGTGGTGGTAATGGTGGCGGTGGTGATGGTGGTGGTGATGGTGGTGGTGATGGTGATGGTTGTGATGGTTGTGGTGGTGATGGTGGTGGTGATGGTGTTGGTGATGGTGGTGATGGTGGTGATGGTGGTGGTGGGAGTGGTGATGGTGGTGGTGGTGGTGATGGTGGGGATGATGGTAGAGGTGATGATGGTGATGGTGGTGATGGTGGTGATGGTGGTGGTGATGGTGGTGGTGGTGATGGTGGCGATGGTGGTGATGGTGGTGGTGGTGATGTGTGATGGTGATGGTGGTGGTGATGGTGATGGTGGTGGTGGGTGGTAGTGGTGGTGGTGGAGGTGATGATGGTGGTGGTGATGGTGGTGGTGATGGTGGTGGTGATGGTGGTGGTGGAGGTGATGGTGGTGGTGGTGGTGATGGTGGTGGTAATGGTGGTGGTGGAGGTGATGATGGTGGTGGTGATGGTGGTGGTGGTGATGGTGGTGATGGTCATGGTGGTGATGGTGGTGATGTGTTGGTGGTGATGGTGGTGATGGTGGTGGTGTTGATGGTGGTGGTGATGGTGTCGGTGGTGGTGGTGGGTGATGGTTGTGATGGTGGTGATGGTGGTGATGATGGTGGTGGTGATGGTGGTGGTGATGGTGGTGGTGATGATGGTGGTGGTGGTGGTAATGGTGGTGATGATGGTGGTGGTGATGGTGGTGGTGATGGTGGGGGGTGGTGATGGTGGGGGTGGTGATGGTGGTGGTGATGGTGGTAGTGGTGATGATGGTGGTGGTGATGGTGGGGGTGGTGATGGTGGTGGTGATGGTGGTGGTGATGGTGTTGGTGGTGGTCATGGTGGTGATGGTGGTGGTGGTGATGGTGGTGATGGTGGTGGTGGTGATGGTGGTGGTGGTGATGGTGGTGGGGTGGTGATGATGGTGGTGGTGATGGTGGGGGTGGTGATGGTGGTGATGGTGGTGGTGATGGTGTTGGTGATGGTGGTGATGGTGGTGATGGTGGTGGTGGGGAGTGGTGATGGTGGTGGTGGTGGTGATGGTGGGGGTGATGATGGTAGAGGTGATGATGGTGATGGTGGTGATGGTGGTGATGGTGGTGGTGATGGTGGTGGTGGTGATGGTGGCGATGGTGGTGATGGTGGTGGTGGTGATGTTGGTGGTGTTGGTGGTGATGGTGGTGATGGTGTTGGTGATGGTGGTGATGGTGGTGATGGTGATGGTGGTGATGATGGTGGTGGTGGTGGTGATGGTGGCGATGGTGTTGGTGATGGTGGTGATGGTGGTGATGGTGATGGTGGTGATGATGGTGGTGGTGGTGGTGAGGATGGTGGTGGTGATGGTGGTGGTGTTGATGGTGGTGGTGATGGTGGTGATGGTGGTGATGGTGGTGATGGTGGTGATGGTGATGGTGGTAATGGTGGTGATGTGGTGGTGGTGATGGTGGTGGTGATGGTGGGGGGTGGTGATGGTGGGGGTGGTGATGGTGGTGGTGATGGTGGTAGTGGTGATGATGGTGGTGGTGATGGTGGTGGTGGTGGTGATGGTGGTGGTGATGGTATTGGTGGTGGTCATGGTGGTGATGGTGGTGGTGGTGATGGTGGTGATGGTGGGGGTGGTGATGGTTTTGGTGGTGATGGTGGTGGGGGTGGTGATGATGGTGGTGGTGATGGGGGTGGTGATGGTGGTGATGGTGGTGATGGTGGTGGTGATGGTGTTGGTGATGGTGGTGATGGTGGTGATGGTTGTGATGGTGATGGTGGGGGTGGTGATGGTGGTGGTGATGGTGGTGGTGGTGGTGGTGATGGTGGTGGTGGTGGTGGTGATGGTGGGGATGGTGCTGGTAATGGTGGTGGTGGTGATGGTGGTGGTGATGATGTTGATGGTGGTGGTGATGGTGGTGATGATGGTGGTGATGATGGTGGTGGTGGTGATGATGGTGGTGGTGGTGGTGATGGTGGTGGTGATGGTGGTGGTGGTGGCGAGGGTGGTGGTGGTGATGGTGGTGTTGATGGTAGTGCTGATGGTGGTGGTGTCGATGGTGGTGGTTGTGATGGTGCTGGTGGGGGTGGCGATGGTGGTGGTGGTGATGGTGGTGGTGGTGATGGTGGTGATGGTGGTGGTAATGGTGGTGGTGATGGTGGTGATGGTGGTGATGGTGGTGGTGATGGTGGTGGTGATGGTGGTGATAGTGGTGATGATGGTGATGGTGAGGGTTGTGATGGTGATGGTGGTGATGGTGGTGGTTATGATGGTGGTGGTGTTTGTGGTGATGGTGGTGGTGGTGATGGTGGTGAAGGTGGTGATGGTGGTGGTGATGGTGGTGATGGTGGTGGTGATGGTGGTGATGATGGCGGTGATGATGGTGATGGTGGTGGTGATGGTGATGGTGGTGGTGATGATGGTGGTGATGATGTTGATGGTGGTGATGATGATGGTGGTGGTTGTGGTGGTGGTGGTGGTGGTGATGATGGTGGTGGTGGTGGTGGTGGCGGTGGTGGTGGTGGTGGTGATGGTGGTGGTGGTGATGGTGGTGATTGTGGTGATGGTGGTGGTGATAGTGGTGGTGATGGTGGTTGTGGTGGTGATGGTGGTGGTGGTGATGGTGTTGGTGGTGGTGATGGTGGTGGTGGTGGTGGTGATGGTGGTAGTGGTGATGGTGGTGGTGATAGTGGTGGTGATGGTGGTGATGGTGGTGGTAATGGTGATGGTGGTGGTCATGGTGGTGATGGTGGTGGTGATGGTGATGGTGGTGGTGATAGTGGTGGTGATGGTGGTGGTGGTGATGGTGGTGGTGGAGGTGATGGTGGTGGTGGTGATGGTGCTGGTGATGGTGGTGATGGTGGTGATGGTTGTGATGGTGATGGTAGGGGTGGTGATGGTGGTGGTGGTGATGGTGGTGGTGGTGGTGGTGATGGTGGTGGTGGTGATGGTGGGGATGGTGCTGGTAATGGTGGTGATGGTGGTGGTGATGATGTTGATGGTGGTGGTGATGGTGGTGATGATGGTGGTGATGATGGTGGTGGTGGTGGTGATGATGGTGATGGTGGTGATGGTGGTGATGGTGGTGGTGATGGTGGTGGTGGTGGTGGCGATGGTGGTGGTGGTGATGGTGGTGGTGATGGTGGTGATGGTGGTGGTGATGGTGGTGGTGGTGGTGGTGATGGTGGTGGTGGTGGTGATGGTGGTGATGGTGGTGGTGATGGTGGTGGTGATGGTGGTGATGGTGGTGATGATGGTGAGGGTTGTGATGGTGGTGGTGATGGTGGTGATGGTGGTGGTTATGATGGTGGTGGTGTTTGTGGTGATGGTGGTGGTGGTGATGGTGGTGAAGGTGGTGATGGTGGTGGTGATGGTGGTGATGGTGGTGGTGATGGTGATGATGATGGCGGTGATGATGGTGATGGTGGTGGTGGTGATGGTGGTGGTGGTGATGATGGTGGTGATGATGTTGATGGTGGTGATGATGGTGGTGATGATGATTGTGGTGGTTGTGGTGGTGGTGGTGATGATGGTGGTGGTGGTGGTGGCGGTGGTGGTGGTGATGGTGGTGGTGGTGATGGTGGTGATTGTGGTGATGGTGATGGTGGTGGTGATAGTGGTGGTGATGGTGGTTGTGATGGTGATGGTGATGGTGGTGGTGGTGATGGTGTTGGTGGTGGTGATGGTGGTGGTGGTGGTGATGGTGGTGGTGATGGTGGTAGTGGTGATGGTGGTGGTGATAGTGGTGGTGATGGTGGTGATGGTGGTGGTAATGGTGATGGTGGTGGTCATGGTGGTGATGGTGGTGGTGATGGTGGTGGTGTTGATGGTGGTGGTAATGGTGGCGGTGGTGATGGTGGTGGTGGTGATGGTGGTGGTGATGGTTGTGGTGTTGATGGTGGTGGTGATGGTGGTGGTGATGGTGCTGATGGTGGTGTTGGTGATGGTGGTGATGGTGGTGATGATGGTGGTAGTGGTGGTGATGGTGGTGGTGATGGTGGTGGTGATGATGGTGGTGGTGGTGATGGTGGTGGTGATGGTGGTGATGGTGGTGATGGTGATGGTGGTAATGGTGGTGATGATGGTGGTGATGGTGGTGGTGATGGTGGCGGTGGTGATGGTGGGGGTGGTAATGGTGCTGGTGATGTTGGTAGTGGTGATGATGGTGGTGGTGATGGTGGGGGTGGTGATGGTGGTGGTGATGGTGGTGATGGTGTTGGTGATGGTGGTGATGGTGGTGATGGTGATGGTGGGGGTGGGATGGTGGTGGTGGTGGTGGTGATGGTGGTGGTGGGGGTGATGATGGTAGAGGTGATGATGGTGATGGTGGTGATGGTGGTGATGGTGGTGGTGATGGTGGTGGTGGTGATGGTGGTAATGGTGTTGGTGGTGATGGTAGTGATGGTGGTGGTGATATTGGTGGTGATGGTGGTGGTGGTGATGGTGGTGGTGATGGTGGTGATGGTGAGGGTGGTGATGTTGATGGTGGTGATGGTGGTCGTGATGGTGGTGGTGGTGCTGGTGATGGTAGTGGTGGTGATGGTGGTGGTGGTAATGGTGGTGATGGTTTTAATGGTGATGGTGATGGTGGTGATCGTGGTGATGGTGTTGGTGATGGTGGTGATGGTGGTGATGGTGATGGTGGGGGTGGTGATGGTGGTGGTGGTGGTGATGGTGGTGTTGGTGATGGTGGTGATGGTGGTGATGGTCGTGGTGATGGTGTTGGTGGTGGTGATGGTGGTGGTGATGGTGGTGGTGATGGTGATGGTGGTGGTGGTGATGGTGTTGGTGGTGGTGATGGTGGTGGTGATGGTGGTGGTGGAGGTGATGATGGTGGTGGTGGTGGTGATGGTGGTGATGGTGTTGGTGGTGGTGATGGTGGTGGTGGAGGTGGTGGTGGTGATGGTGGAGGTGATGATGGTGTTGGTGATGGTGGTGGTGATGGTGGTGATGGTCATGGTGGTGATGGTGGTGATGGTGTTGGTGGTGATGGTAGTGATGGTGGTCGTGTTGATGGTGGTGGTGATGGTGGCGGTGGTGATGGTGGTGGTGGTGGTGGTGATGATGATGGTGATGGTTGTGATGGTGGTGATGGTGATGGTGGTGATGATGGTGGTGGTGGTGGTGATGGTGGTGGTGATGGTGGTGGTGATGGTGGTAGTGGTGGTGGTGGTGGTGGTAATGGTGGTGATGATGGTGGTGGTGATGGTGGTGGTGATGGTGGGGGGTGGTGATGGTGGGGGTGGTGATGGTGGTGGTGATGGTGGTAGTGGTGATGATGGTGGTGGTGAAGGTGGGGGTGGTGATGGTGGTGGTGATGGTGGTGGTGATGGTGTTGGTGGTGGTCATGGTGGTGATGGTGGTGGTGGTGGTGATGGTGGTGATGGTGGTGGTGGTGATGGTGGTGGTAATGGTGGCGGTGGTGATGGTGATGGTGGTGGTGATGGTGATGGTGGTGATGGTGGTAGTTTTGATGGTGGCGATGGTGTTGATGATGGTGGTGATGGTGGTGATGGTGGTGATGATGGTGGTAGTGGTGATGATGGTGGTGATGGTGGTGGTGATGATGGTGGTGGTGGTGGTGATGGTGGTGGTGATGGTGGTGATGGTGGTGATGGTGATGGTGGTGGTGATGATGGTGGTGATGGTGGTGGTGATGGTGGGGGTGGTGATGGTGGGGATGGTGATGGTGCTGGTGATGTTGGTAGTGGTGATGATGGTGGTGGTGATGGTGGGGGTGGTGATGGTGGTGGTGATGGTGGTGGTGATGGTGTTTTTGGTGGTCATGGTGGTGATGGTGGTGGTGGTGATGGTGGTGAAGGTGGGGGTGGTGATGGTGTTGGTGGTGGTGATGGTGGTGGTGATGGTGGTGGTGGTGGTGATGGTGGTGGTGGAGGTGATGATGGTGGTGATGGTGGTGGTGGAGGTGATGATGGTGGTGGTGATGGTGGTGGTGATGGTGGTGATGGTCATGGTGGTGATCGTGGTGATGGTGTTGGTGGTGATGGTGGTGATGGTGGTGGTGTTGATGGTGGTGGTGATGGTGGCGGTGGTGATGGTGGTGGTGGTGATGGTGGTGGTGATGATGATGGTGATGGTTGTGATGGTGGTGATGGTGATGGTGGTGATGATGGTGGTGGTGGTGGTGATGGTGGTGGTGATGGTGGTGGTGATGATGGTGGTGGTGGTGGTGGTAATGGTGGTGATGATGGTGGTGGTGATGGTGGTGGTGATGGTGGGGGGTGGTGATGGTGGGGGTGGTGATGGTGGTGGTGATGGTGGTAGTGGTGATGATGGTGGTGGTGATGGTGTGGGTGGTGATGGTGGTGGTGATGGTGGTGGTGATGGTGTTGGTGGTGGTCATGGTGGTGATGGTGTTGGTGGTGATTGTGGTGATGGTGGTGGTTGTTGATGGTGGTGGTAATGGTGGCGGTGGTGATGGTGGTGGTGATGGTGGTGGTGATGGTGATGGTTGTGATGGTTGTGGTGGTGATGGTGGTGGTGATGGTGTTGGTGATGGTGGTGATGGTGGTGATGGTGGTGGTGGGAGTGGTGATGGTGGTGGTGGTGGTGGTGATGGTGGGGATGATGGTAGAGGTGATGATGGTGATGGTGGTGATGGTGGTGATGGTGGTGGTGATGGTGGTGGTGGAGATGGTGGCGATGGTGGTGATGGTGGTGGTGGTGATGTTGGTGGTGATGGTGGTGGTGCTGGTGATGGTGGTGGTGATGGTGGTGGTGATGGTGGTGGTGGAGGTGATGATGGTGGTGGTGATGGTGGTGGTGATGGTGGTGGTGATGGTGGTGGGAGGTGATGGTGGTGGTGATGGTGGTGGTGATGGTGGTGGTAATGGTGGTGGTGGAGGTGATGATGGTGGTGGTGATGGTGGTGGTGGTGATGGTGGTGATGGTCATGGTGGTGATGGTGGTGATGGTGTTGGTGGTGATGGTGGTGATGGTGTGGTGTTGATGGTGGTGGTGATGGTGTCGGTGGTGATGGTGGTGGTGATGGTTGTGATGGTGGTGATGGTGATGGTGGTGATGATGGTGGTGGTGATGGTGGTGGTGATGGTGGTGGTGATGATGGTGGTGGTGGTGGTAATGGTGGTGATGATGGTGGTGGTGATGGTGGTGGTGATGGTGGGGGGTGGTGATGGTGGGGGTGGTGATGGTGGTGGTGATGGTGGTAGTGGTGATGATGGTGGTGGTGATGGTGGGGGTGGTGATGGTGGTGGTGATGGTGGTGGTGATGGTGTTGGTGGTGGCATGGTGGTGATGGTGGTGGTGGTGATGGTGGTGATGGTGGTGGTGGTGATGGTGGTGGTGATGGTGGTGGGGGTGGTGATGATGGTGGTGGTGATGGTGGGGGTGGTGATGGTGGTGATGGTGGTGGTGGTGATGGTGTTGGTGATGGTGGTGATGGTGGTGATGGTGGTGGTGGGGAGTGGTGATGGTGGTGGTGGTGATGGTGGGGGTGATGATGGTAGAGGTGATGATGGTGATGGTGGTGATGGTGGTGATGGTGGTGGTGATGGTGGTGGTGGTGATGGTGGCGATGGTGGTGATGGTGGTGGTGGTGATGTTGGTGGGGTTGGTGGGTGATGGTGGTGGTGATGGTGGTGCTAATGGTGGTGGAGGTGATGGTGGTGGTGGTGATGGTGGTGGTCATGGTGCTAATGGTGGTGGTGGTGGTGGTGATGGTGGCGATGGTGTTGGTGATGGTGGTGATGGTGGTGATGGTGATGGTGGTGATGATGGTGGTGGTGGTGAGGATGGTGGTGGTGATGGTGGTGGTGGTGATGATGGTGGTGGTGATGGTGGTGGTGATGGTGGTGATGGTGGTGATGGTGGTGATGGTGATGGTGGTAATGGTGGTGATGATGCTGGTGGTGGTGGTGATGGTGGTGGTGATGGTGGGGGGTGGTGATGGTGGGGTGGTGATGGTGGTGGTGATGGTGGTAGTGGTGATGATGGTGGTGGTGATGGTGGTGGTGGTGGTGATGGTGGTGGTGATGGTGTTGGTGGTGGTCATGGTGGTGATGGTGGTGGTGGTGATGGTGGTGATGGTGGGGTGGTGATGGTTTTGGTGGTGATGGTGGTGGGGGTGGTGATGATGGTGGTGGTGATGGGGGTGGTGATGGTGGTGATGGTGGTGATGGTGGTGGTGATGGTGTTGGTGATGGTGGTGATGGTGGTGATGGTTGTGATGGTGATGGTGGGGGTGGTGATGGTGGTGGTGGTGATGGTGGTGGTGGTGGTGGTGATGGTGGTGGTGGTGGTGATGGTGGAGATGGTGCTGGTAATGGTGGTGGTGGTGATGGTGGTGGTGATGATGTTGATGGTGGTGGTGATGGTGGTGATGATGGTGGTGATGATGGTGGTGGTGGTGATGATGGTGGTGGTGGTGATGGTGGTGATGGTGGTGGTGATGGTGGTGGTGGTGGCGAGGGTGGTGGTGGTGATGGTGGTGTTGATGGTAGTGCTGATGGTGGTGGTGTCGATGGTGGTGGTTGTGATGGTGCTGGTGGGGGTGGCGATGGTGGTTGTGGTGATGGTGGTGGTGGTGATGGTGGTGATGGTGGTGGTAATGGTGGTGATGGTGGTGGTGATGGTGGTGGTGATGGTGGTGGTGATGGTGGTGATAGTGGTGATGATGGTGATGGTGAGGGTTGTGATGGTGATGGTGGTGATGGTGGTGGTTATGATGGTGGTGGTGTTTGTGGTGATGGTGGTGATGGTGGTGAAGGTGGTGATGGTGGTGGTGATGGTGGTGATGGTGGTGGTGATGGTGGTGATGATGGCGGTGATGATGGTGATGGTGGTGGTGATGGTGATGGTGGTGGTGGTGATGATGGTGGTGATGATGTTGATGGTGGTGATGATGATGGTGGTGGTGTGGTGGTGGTGGTGGTGGTGATGATGGTGGTGGTGGTGGTGGTGGCGGTGGTGGTGGTGGTGGTGATGGTGGTGGTGGTGAGGTGGTGATTGTGGTGATGGTGATGGTGGTGGTGGATAGTGGTGGTGATGGTGGTTGTGGTGGTGATGGTGGTGGTGGTGATGGTGTTGGTGGTGGTGATGGTGGTGGTGGTGGTGATGGTGGTGGTGATGGTGGTAGTGGTGATGGTGGTGGTGATAGTGGTGGTGATGGTGGTGATGGTGGTGGTAATGGTGATGGTGGTGGTCATGGTGGTGATGGTGGTGGTGATGGTGATGGTGGTGGTGATGTGGTGGTGATGGTGGTGGTGGTGATGGTGGTGGTGGAGGTGATGGTGGTGGTGGTGATGGTGGGGGGTGATGATGGTAGAGGTGATGATGGTGATGGTGGTGATGGTGGTGATGGTCATGGTGGTGATGGTGGTGATGGTGTTGGTGGTGATGGTGGTGATGGTGGTGGTGTTGATGGTGATGGTAATGGTGGTGATGGTGGTGATGGTGGTGGTGGGGAGTGGTGATGGTGGTGGTGGGGGTGATGATGGTAGAGGTGATGATGGTGATGGTGGTGATGGTGGTGATGGTGGTGGTGATGGTGGTGGTGGTGATGGTGGCGATGGTGGTGATGGTGGTGGTGATGTTGGTGGTGTTGGTGGTGATGGTCATGGTGGTGGTGATGGTGGTGATGGTGGTGATGGTGATGGTGGTAATGGTGGTGATGATGGTGGTGATGGTGGTGGTGATGGTGGGGGTGGTGATGGTGGGGATGGTGATGGTGCTGGTGATGTTGGTAGTGGTGATGATGGTGGTGATGGTGGGGGTGGTGATGGTGGTGGTGATGGTGGTGGTGATGGTGTTTTGGTGGTCATGGTGGTGATGGTGGTGGTGGTGATGGTGGTGAAGGTGGGGGTGGTGATGGTCGTCGTGGTGGTGATGGTCGTGGTGATGGTGTTGGTGGTGGTGATGGTGGTGGTGATGGTGGTGGTGATGGTGATGGTGGTGGTGATGGTGTTGGTGGTGGTGATGGTGGTGGTGATGGTGGTGGTGGAGGTGATGATGGTGGTGGTGGTGGTGATGGTGGTGATGGTGTTGGTGGTGGTGATGGTGGTGGTGATGGTGGTGTTGGTGGTGATGGTGGTGGTGGAGGTGATGATGGTGGTGGTGATGGTGGTGGTGATGGTGGTGATGGTCATGGTGGTGATCGTGGTGATGGTGATGGTGGTGATGGTGGTGATGGTGGTGGTGTTGATGGTGGTGGTGATGGTGGCGGTGGTGATGGTGGTGGTGGTGATGGTGGTGGTGATGATGATGGTGATGGTTGTGATGGTGGTGATGGTGATGGTGGTGATGATGGTGGTGGTGGTGGTGATGGTGGTGGTGATGGTGGTGGTGATGATGGTGGTGGTGGTGGTGGTAATGGTGGTGATGATGGTGGTGGTGATGGTGGTGGTGATGGTGGGGGGTGGTGATGGTGGGGGTGGTGATGGTGGTGGTGATGGTGGTAGTGGTGATGATGGTGGTGGTGATGGTGGGGGTGGTGATGGTGGTGGTGATGGTGGTGGTGATGGTGTTGGTGGTGGTCATGGTGGTGATGGTGTTGGTGGTGATTGTGGTGATGGTGGTGGTGTTGATGGTGGTGGTAATGGTGGCGGTGGTGATGGTGGTGGTGATGGTGGTGGTGATGGTGATGGTTGTGATGGTTGTGGTGGTGATGGTGGTGGTGATGGTGTTGGTGATGGTGGTGATGGTGGTGATGGTGGTGGTGGGAGTGGTGATGGTGGTGGTGGTGGTGATGGTGGGGATGATGGTAGAGGTGATGATGGTGATGGTGGTGATGGTGGTGATGGTGGTGGTGATGGTGGTGGTGGAGATGGTGGCGATGGTGGTGATGGTGGTGGTGGTGATGTTGGTGGTGATGGTGGTGGTGATGGTGGTGGTGATGGTGGTGGTGATGGTGGTGGTGGAGGTGATGATGGTGGTGGTGATGGTGGTGGTGATGGTGGTGGTGATGGTGGTGGTGGAGGTGATGGTGGTGGTGATGGTGGTGGTGATGGTGGTGGTAATGGTGGTGGTGGAGGTGATGATGGTGGTGGTGATGGTGGTGGTGATGGTGGTGATGGTCATGGTGGTGATGGTGGTGATGGTGTTGGTGGTGATGGTGGTGATGGTGGTGGTGTTGATGGTGGTGGTGATGGTGTCGGTGGTGATGGTGGTGGTGGTGGTGATGGTTGTGATGGTGGTGATGGTGATGGTGGTGATGATGGTGGTGGTGATGGTGGTGGTGATGGTGGTGGTGATGATGGTGGTGGTGGTGGTGGTAATGGTGGTGATGATGGTGGTGGTGATGGTGGTGGTGATGGTGGGGGTGGTGATGGTGGGGGTGGTGATGGTGATGGTGGTAGTGGTGATGATGGTGGTGGTGATGGTGGGGGTGGTGATGGTGGTGGTGATGGTGGTGGTGATGGTGTTGGTGGTGGTCATGGTGGTGATGGTGGTGGTGGTGATGGTGGTGATGGTGGTGGTGGTGATGGTGGTGGTGATGGTGGTGGGGGTGGTGATGATGGTGGTGGTGATGGTGGGGGTGGTGATGGTGGTGATGGTGGTGGTGGTGATGGTGTTGGTGATGGTGGTGATGGTGGTGATGGTGGTGGTGGGGAGTGGTGATGGTGGTGGTGGTGGTGATGGTGGGGTGATGATGGTAGAGGTGATGATGGTGATGGTGGTGATGGTGGTGATGGTGGTGGTGATGGTGGTGGTGGTGATGGTGGCGATGGTGGTGATGGTGGTGGTGATGGTGGTGGTGATGGTGGTGCTAATGGTGGTGGAGGTGATGGTGGTGGTGGTGATGGTGGTGGTCATGGTGCTAATGGTGGTGGTGGTAGTGGTGATGGTGGCGATGGTGTTGGTGATGGTGGTGATGGTGGTGATGGTGATGGTGGTGATGATGGTGGTGGTGGTGGTGAGGATGGTGGTGGTGATGGTGGTGGTGGTGATGATGGTGGTGGTGATGGTGGTGGTGATGGTGGTGATGGTGGTGATGGTGGTGATGGTGATGGTGGTAATGGTGGTGATGATGCTGGTGGTGGTGGTGGTGATGGTGGTGGTGATGGTGGGGGGTGGTGATGGTGGGGGTGGTGATGGTGGTGGTGATGGTGGTAGTGGTGATGATGGTGGTGGTGATGGTGGTGGTGGTGGTGGTGATGGTGGTGGTGATGGTGTTGGTGGTGGTCATGGTGGTGATGGTGGTGGTGGTGATGGTGGTGATGGTGGGGGTGGTGATGGTTTTGGTGGTGATGGTGGTGGGGGTGGTGATGATGGTGGTGGTGATGAGGGTGGTGATGGTGGTGATGGTGGTGATGGTGGTGGTGATGGTGTTGGTGATGGTGGTGATGGTGGTGATGGTTGTGATGGTGATGGTGGGGGTGGTGATGGTGGTGGTGGTGATGGTGGTGGTGGTGGTGGTGGTGATGGTGGTGGTGGTGGTGATGGTGGAGATGGTGCTGGTAATGGTGGTGGTGGTGATGGTGGTGGTGATGATGTTGATGGTGGTGGTGATGGTGGTGATGATGGTGGTGATGATGGTGGTGGTGGTGATGATGGTGGTGGTGGTGATGGTGGTGATGGTGGTGGTGATGGTGGTGGTGGTGGCGAGGGTGGTGGTGGTGATGGTGGTGTTGATGGTAGTGCTGATGGTGGTGGTGTCGATGGTGGTGGTTGTGATGGTGTGGTGGGGGTGGCGATGGTGGTGGTGGTGATGGTGGTGGTGGTGATGGTGGTGATGGTGGTGGTAATGGTGGTGGTGATGGTGGTGGTGGTGATGGTGGTGATGGTGGTGGTGATGGTGGTGGTGATGGTGGTGGTGATGGTGGTGATAGTGGTGATGATGGTGATGGTGAGGGTTGTGATGGTGATGGTGGTGATGGTGGTGGTTATGATGGTGGTGGTGTTTGTGGTGATGGTGGTGATGGTGGTGAAGGTGGTGATGGTGGTGGTGATGGTGGTGATGGTGGTGGTGATGGTGGTGATGATGGCGGTGATGATGGTGATGGTGGTGGTGATGGTGATGGTGGTGGTGGTGATGATGGTGGTGATGATGTTGATGGTGGTGATGATGATGGTGGTGGTTGTGGTGGTGGTGGTGGTGGTGGTGATGATGGTGGTGGTGGTGGTGGTGATTGTGGTGATGGTGATGGTGGTGGTGATAGTGGTGGTGATGGTGGTTGTGGTGGTGATGGTGGTGGTGATGGTGTTGGTGGTGGTGGTGGTGGTGATGGTGGTGGTGATGGTGGTAGTGGTGATGGTGGTGGTGATAGTGGTGGTGATGGTGGTGATGGTGGTGGTAATGGTGATGGTGGTGGTCATGGTGGTGATGGTGGTGGTGATGGTGATGGTGGTGGTGATAGTGGTGGTGATGGTGGTGGTGGTGATGGTGGTGGTGGAGGTGATGGTGGTGGTGGTGATGGTGGGGGTGATGATGGTAGAGGTGATGATGGTGATGGTGGTGATGGTGGTGATGGTCATGGTGGTGATGGTGGTGATGGTGTTGGTGGTGATGGTGGTGATGGTGGTGGTGTTGATGGTGATGGTAATGGTGGTGATGGTGGTGGTGGGGAGTGGTGATGGTGGTGGTGGTGGTGATGATGGTAGAGGTGATGATGGTGATGGTGGTGATGGTGGTGATGGTGGTGGTGATGGTGGTGGTGGTGATGGTGGCGATGGTGGTGATGGTGGTGGTGATGTTGGTGGTGTTGGTGGTGATGGTGATGGTGATGGTGGTGGTGATGGTTGTGATGGTTGTGGTGGTGATGGTGGTGATGGTTGTGGTGGTGGTGATGATGGTGATGGTTGTGGTGGTGATGGTTGTGGTGGTGATGGTGGTGGTGGTGGTGATGGTGGTGGTGATGGTGCTGGTGGTGGTGGTGGTGGTGTTGGTGGTGGTCATGGTGGTGATGGTGGTGGTGGTGATGGTGGTGGTGGTGGTGGTGATGGTGGGGATGGTGCTGGTAATGGTGGTGGTGGTGATGGTGGTGGTGTTGGTGATGGTGGTGATGGTGGTGATGGTTGTGATGGTGATGGTGGGGGTGGTGATGGTGGTGGTGGTGATGGTGGTGGTGGTGGTGGTGATGGTGGTGGTGATGGTGGAGATGGTGCTGGTAATGGTGGTGGTGGTGATGGTGGTGGTGATGATGTTGATGGTGGTGGTGATGGTGGTGATGATGGTGGTGATGATGGTGGTGGTGGTGATGATGGTGGTGGTGGTGATGGTGGTGATGGTGGTGGTGATGGTGGTGGTGGTGGTGGCGAGGGTGGTGGTGTTGGTGATGGTGGTGTTGATGGTAGTGCTGATGGTGGTGGTGTCGATGGTGGTGGTTGTGATGGTGCTGGTGGGGGTGGCGATGGTGGTGGTGGTGATGGTGGTGGTGGTGATGGTGGTGATGGTGGTGGTAATGGTGGTGGTGATGGTGGTGGTGGTGATGGTGGTGATGGTGGTGGTGATGGTGGTGGTGATGGTGGTGGTGATGGTGGTGATAGTGGTGATGATGGTGATGGTGAGGGTTGTGATGGTGATGGTGGTGATGGTGGTGGTTATGATGGTGGTGGTGTTTGTGGTGATGGTGGTGATGGTGGTGAAGGTGGTGATGGTGGTGGTGATGGTGGTGATGGTGGTGGTGATGGTGGTGATGATGGCGGTGATGATCGTGATGGTGGTGGTGATGGTGATGGTGGTGGTGGTGATGATGGTGGTGATGATGTTGATGGTGGTGATGATGATGGTGGTGGTTGTGGTGGTGGTGGTGGTGGTGGTGATGATGGTGGTGGTGGTGGTGGCGGTGGTGGTGGTGGTGGTGATGGTGGTGGTGGTGATGGTGGTGATTGTGGTGATGGTGATGGTGGTGGTGATAGTGGTGGTGATGGTGGTTGTGGTGGTGATGGTGGTGGTGGTGATGGTGTTGGTGGTGGTGATGGTGATGGTGGTGGTGGTGATGATGGTGGTGATGATGTTGATGGTGGTGATGATGATGGTGGTGGTTGTGGTGGTGGTGGTGGTGGTGGTGATGATGGTGGTGGTGGTGGTGGCGGTGGTGGTGGTGGTGGTGATGGTGGTGGTGGTGATGGTGGTGATTGTGGTGATGGTGATGGTGGTGGTGATAGTGGTGGTGATGGTGGTTGTGGTGGTGATGGTGGTGGTGGTGATGGTGTTGGTGGTGGTGATGGTGGTGGTGGTGGTGGTGATGGTGGTGGTGATGGTGGTAGTGGTGATGGTGGTGGTGATAGTGGTGGTGATGGTGGTGATGGTGGTGGTAATGGTGATGGTGGTGGTCATGGTGGTGATGGTGGTGGTGATGGTGATGGTGGTGGTGATAGTGGTGGTGATGGTGGTGGTGGTGATGGTGGTGGTGGAGGTGATGGTGGTGATGATGGTGATGGTGGTGATGGTGGTGATGGTCATGGTGGTGATGGTGGTGATGGTGTTGGTGGTGATGGTGGTGATGGTGGTGGTGTTGATGGTGATGGTAATGGTGGTGATGGTGGTGGTGGGGAGTGGTGATGGTGGTGGTGGTGGTGGGGGTGATGATGGTAGAGGTGATGATGGTGATGGTGGTGATGGTGGTGATGGTGGTGGTGATGGTGGTGGTGGTGATGGTGGCGATGGTGGTGATGGTGGTGGTGATGTTGGTGGTGTTGTTGGTGATGGTGATGGTGGTGGTGATGGTGGTGGTGATGGTTGTGATGGTTGTGGTGGTGATGGTGGTGATGGTTGTGGTGGTGGTGATGATGGTGATGGTTGTGGTGGTGATGGTTGTGGTGGTGATGGTGGTGGTGGTGGTGATGGTGGTGGTGATGGTGCTGGTGGTGGTGGTGGTGTTGGTGGTGGTCATGGTGGTGATGGTGGTGGTGGTGATGGTGGTGGTGTTGGTGATGGTGGTGATGGTGGTGATGGTTGTGATGGTGATGGTGGGGGTGGTGATGGTGGTGGTGGTGATGGTGGTGGTGGTGGTGGTGATGGTGGTGGTGGTGGTGATGGTGGGGATGGTGCTGGTAATGGTGGTGGTGGTGATGGTGGTGGTGATGATGTTGATGGTGGTGGTGATGGTGTTGATGATGGTGGTGATGATGGTGGTGGTGGTGATAATGGTGGTGGTGGTGATGGTGGTGATGGTGGTGGTGATGGTGGTGGTGGTGGCGAGGGTGGTTGTGGTGATGGTGGTGTTGATGGTAGTGCTGATGGTGGTGGTGTCGATGGTGGTGGTTGTGATGGTGCTGGTGGGGGTGGCGATGGTGGTGGTGGTGATGGTGGTGGTGGTGATGGTGGTGATGGTGGTGGTAATGGTGGTGGTGATGGTGGTGGTGGTGATGGTGGTGATGGTGGTGGTGATGGTGGTGGTGATGGTGGTGATAGTGGTGATGATGGTGATGGTGAGGGTTGTGATGGTGATGGTGGTGATGGTGGTGGTTATGATGGTGGTGGTGTTTGTGGTGATGGTGGTGGTGGTGATGGTGGTGAAGGTGGTGATGGTGGTGGTGATGGTGGTGATGGTGGTGGTGATGGTGGTGATGATGGCGGTGATGATGGTGATGGTGGTGGTGATGGTGATGGTGGTGGTGGTGATGATGGTGGTGATGATGTTGATGGTGGTGATGATGATGGTGGTGGTTGTGGTGGTGGTGGTGGTGGTGGTGATGATGGTGGTGGTGGTGGTGGTGGCGGTGGTGGTGGTGGTGGTGATGGTGGTGGTGGTGATGGTGGTGATTGTGGTGATGGTGATGGTGGTGGTGATAGTGGTGGTGATGGTGGTTGTGGTGGTGATGGTGGTGGTGGTGATGGTGTTGGTGGTGGTGATGGTGGTGGTGGTGATGGTGGTGGTGATGGTGGTAGTGGTGATGGTGGTGGTGATAGTGGTGGTGATGGTGGTGATGGTGGTGGTAATGGTGATGGTGGTGGTCATGGTGGTGATGGTGGTGGTGATGGTGATGGTGGTGGTGATAGTGGTGGTGATGGTGGTGGTGGTGATGGTGGTGGTGGAGGTGATGGTGGTGGTGATGGTGGGGGTGATGATGGTAGAGGTGATGATGGTGATGGTGGTGATGGTGGTGATGGTCATGGTGGTGATGGTGGTGATGGTGTTGGTGGTGATGGTGGTGATGGTGGTGGTGTTGATGGTGATGTTAATGGTGGTGATGGTGGTGATGGTGGTGGTGGGGAGTGGTGATGGTGGTGGTGGTGGTGATGGTGGGGGTGATGATGGTAGAGGTGATGATGGTGATGGTGGTGATGGTGGTGATGGTGGTGGTGATGGTGGTGGTGGTGATGGTGGCGATGGTGGTGATGGTGGTGGTGATGTTGGTGGTGTTGGTGGTGATGGTGATGGTGGTGGTGATGGTGGTGGTGATGGTTGTGATGGTTGTGGTGGTGATGGTGGTGATGGTTGTGGTGGTGGTGATGATGGTGATGGTTGTGGTGGTGATGGTTGTGGTGGTGATGGTGGTGGTGGTGGTGGTGATGGTGGTGGTGATGGTGCTGGTGGTGGTGGTGGTGGTGTTGGTGGTGGTCATGGTGGTGATGGTGGTGGTGGTGATGGTGGTGATGGTGGGGGTGGTGATGGTTTTGGTGGTGATGGTGGTGGGGGTGGTGATGATGGTGGTGGTGATGGGGGTGGTGATGGTGGTGATGGTGGTGATGGTGGTGGTGATGGTGTTGGTGATGGTGGTGATGGTAGTGATGGTTGTGATGGTGATGGTGGGGGTGGTGATGGTGGTGGTGGTGATGGTGGTGGTGGTGGTGGTGGTGATGGTGGTGGTGGTGGTGGTGATGGTGGGGATGGTGCTGGTAATGGTGGTGGTGGTGATGGTGGTGGTGATGATGTTGATGGTGGTGGTGATGGGGGTGGTGATGGTGGTGATGGTGGTGATGGTGGTGGTGATGGTGTTGGTGATGGTGGTGATGGTGGTGATGGTTGTGATGGTGATGGTGGGGGTGGTGATGGTGGTGGTGGTGATGGTGGTGGTGGTGGTGATGGTGGTGGTGGTGGTGATGGTGGGGATGGTGCTGGTAATGGTGGTGGTGGTGATGGTGGTGGTGATGATGTTGGTGGTGGTCATGGTGGTGATGGTGGTGGTGGTGATGGTGGTGATGGTGGGGGTGGTGATGGTTTTGGTGGTGATGGTGGTGGGGGTGGTGATGATGGTGGTGGTGATGGGGGTGGTGATGGTGGTGATGGTGGTGATGGTGGTGGTGATGGTGTTGGTGATGGTGGTGATGGTGGTGATGGTTGTGATGGTGATGGTGGGGTGGTGATGGTGGTGGTGGTGATGGTGGTGGTGGTGATGGTGGTGGTGGTGATGGTCGGGATGGTGCTGGTAATGGTGGTGGTGGTGATGGTGGTGGTGATGATGTTGATGGTGGTGGTGATGGTGGTGATGATGGTGGTGATGATGGTGGTGGTGGTGATGATGGTGGTGGTGGTGATGGTGGTGATGGTGGTGGTGATGGTGGTGGCGGTGGCGAGGGTGGTGGTGGTGATGGTGGTGTTGATGGTAGTGCTGATGGTGGTGGTGTCGATGGTGGTGGTTGTGATGGTGCTGGTGGGGGTGGCGATGGTGGTGGTGGTGATGGTGGTGGTGATGGTGGTGATGGTGGTGGTAATGGTGGTAGTGATGGTGGTGGTGGTGATGGTGGTGATGGTGGTGGTGATGGTGGTGGTGATGGTGGTGATAGTGGTGATGATGGTGATGGTGATGGTTGTGATGGTGATGGTGGTGATGGTGGTGGTTATGATGGTGGTGGTGTTTGTGGTGATGGTGGTGGTGGTGATGGTGGTGATGGTGGTGGTGATGGTGGCGGTGATGATGGTGATGGTGGTGGTGATGGTGATGGTGGTGGTGGTGATGATGGTGGTGATGATGTTGATGGTGGTGATGATGATGGTGGTGGTTGTGGTGGTGGTGGTGATGATGGTGGTGGTGGTGGTGGTGGCGGTGGTGGTGGTGATGGTGGTGGTGATGGTGGTGATTGTGGTGATGGTGATGGTGGTGGTGATAGTGGTGGTGATGGTGGTTGTGGTGGTGATGGTGGTGGTGGTGATGGTGTTGGTGGTGGTGATGGTGGTGGTGGTGGTGATGGTGGTGGTGGTAGTGGTGATGGTGATGGTGATAGTGGTGGTGATGGTGGTGATGGTGGTGGTAATGGTGATGGTGGTGGTCATGGTGGTGATGGTGGTGGTGATGGTGATGGTGGTGGTGATAGTGGTGGTGATGGTAGTGGTGGTGATGGTGGTGGTGGAGGTGATGGTGGTGGTGGTGATGGTGGGGGTGATGATGGTAGAGGTGATGATGGTGATGGTGGTGATGGTGGTGATGGTCATGGTGGTGATGGTGGTGATGGTGTTGGTGGTGATGGTGGTGATGGTGGTGGTGTTGATGGTGATGGTAATGGTGGTGATGGTGGTGATGGTGGTGGTGGGGAGTGGTGATGGTGGTGGTGGTGGTGGTGGGGGTGATGATGGTAGAGGTGATGATGGTGATGGTGGTGATGGTGGTGATGGTGGTGGTGATGGTGGTGGTGGTGATGGTGGCGATGGTGGTGATGATGGTGGTGATGTTGGTGGTGTTGGTGGTGATGGTGATGGTGGTGGTGATGGTGGTGGTGATGGTTGTGATGGTTGTGGTGGTGATGGTGGTGATGGTTGTGGTGGTGGTGATGATGGTGATGGTTGTGGTGGTGATGGTTGTGGTGGTGATGGTGGTGGTGGTGGTGGTGATGGTGGTGGTGATGGTGCTGGTGGTGGTGGTGGTGGTGTTGGTGGTGGTCATGGTGGTGATGGTGGAGGTGGTGATGGTGGTGGTGTTGGTGATGGTGGTGATGGTGGTGATGGTTGTGATGGTGATGGTGGGGGTGGTGATGGTGGTGGTGGTGATGGTGGTGGTGGTGGTGGTGATGGTGGTGGTGGTGGTGATGGTGGGGATGGTGCTGGTAATGGTGGTGGTGGTGATGGTGGTGGTGATGATGTTGATGGTGGTGGTGATGGTGTTGATGATGGTGGTGATGATGGTGGTGGTGGTGATGATGGTGGTGGTGGTGATGGTGGTGATGGTGGTGGTGATGGTGGTGGTGGTGGCGAGGGTGGTGGTGGTGATGGTGGTGTTGATGGTAGTGCTGATGGTGGTGGTGTCGATGGTGGTGGTTGTGATGGTGCTGGTGGGGGTGGCGATGGTGGTGGTGGTGATGGTGGTGGTGGTGATGGTGGTGATGGTGGTGGTAATGGTGGTGGTGATGGTGGTGGTGGTGATGGTGGTGATGGTGGTGGTGATGGTGGTGGTGATGGTGGTGATAGTGGTGATGATGGTGATGGTGAGGGTTGTGATGGTGATGGTGGTGATGGTGGTGGTTATGATGGTGGTGGTGTTTGTGGTGATGGTGGTGGTGGTGATGGTGGTGAAGGTGGTGATGGTGGTGGTGATGGTGGTGATGGTGGTGGTGATGGTGGTGATGATGGCGGTGATGATGGTGATGGTGGTGGTGATGGTGATGGTGGTGGTGGTGATGATGGTGGTGATGATGTTGATGGTGGTGATGATGATGGTGGTGGTTGTGGTGGTGGTGGTGGTGATGATGGTGGTGGTGGTGGCGGTGGTGGTGGTGGTGGTGATGGTGGTGGTGGTGATGGTGGTGATTGTGGTGATGGTGATGGTGGTGGTGATAGTGGTGGTGATGGTGGTTGTGGTGGTGATGGTGGTGGTGGTGATGGTGTTGGTGGTGGTGATGGTGGTGGTGGTGGTGATGGTGGTGGTGATGGTGGTAGTGGTGATGGTGGTGGTGATAGTGGTGGTGATGGTGGTGATGGTGGTGGTAATGGTGATGGTGGTGGTCATGGTGGTGATGGTGGTGGTGATGGTGATGGTGGTGGTGATAGTGGTGGTGATGGTGGTGGTGGTGATGGTGGTGGTGGAGGTGATGGTGGTGGTGGTGATGGTGGGGGTGATGATGGTAGAGGTGATGATGGTGATGGTGGTGATGGTGGTGATGGTCATGGTGGTGATGGTGGTGATGGTGTTGGTGGTGATGGTGGTGATGGTGGTGGTGTTGATGGTGATGGTAATGGTGGTGATGGTGGTGATGGTGGTGGTGGGGAGTGGTGATGGTGGTGGTGGTGGTGGTGGTGATGGTGGGGGTGATGATGGTAGAGGTGATGATGGTGATGGTGGTGATGGTGGTGATGGTGGTTGTGATGGTGGTGGTGATGGTGGCGATGGTGGTGATGGTGGTGGTGATGTTGGTGGTGTTGGTGGTGATGGTGATGGTGGTGGTGATGGTGGTGGTGATGGTTGTGATGGTTGTGGTGGTGATGGTGGTGATGGTTGTGGTGGTGGTGATGATGGCGATGGTTGTGGTGGTGATGGTTGTGGTGGTGATGGTGGTGGTGGTGGTGGTGGTGATGGTGGTGGTGATGATGCTGGTGGTGGTGGTGTTGGTGGTGGTCATGGTGGTGATGGTGGTGGTGATGGTGGTGATGGTGGGGGTGGTGATGGTTTTGGTGGTGATGGTGGTGGGGGTGGTGATGATGGTGGTGGTGATGGGGGTGGTGATGGTGGTGATGGTGGTGATGGTGGTGGTGATGGTGTTGGTGATTGTGGTGATGGTGGTGATGGTTGTGATGGTGATGGTGGTGATGGTGGTGGTGGTGATGGTGGTGGTGGTGGTGGTGATGGTGGTGGTGGTGGTGGTGATGGTGGGGATGGTGCTGGTAATGGTGGTGGTGGTGATGGTGGTGGTGATGATGTTGATGGTGGTGGTGATGGTGGTGATGATGGTGGTGATGATGGTGGTGGTGATGATGATGGTGGTGGTGGTGATGGTGGTGATGGTGGTGGTGATGGTGGTGGTGGTGGCGAGGGTGGTGGTGGTGATGGTGGTGTTGATGGTGGTGCTGATGGTGGTGGTGTCGATGGTGGTGGTTGTGATGGTGCTGGTGGGGGTGGCGATGGTGGTGGTGGTGATGGTGGTGGTGGTGATGGTGGTGATGGTGGTGGTAATGGTGGTGGTGATGGTGGTGGTGGTGATGGTGGTGATGGTGGTGGTGATGGTGGTGGTGATGGTGGTGATGGTGGTGATGATGGTGATGGTGAGGGTTGTGATGGTGATGGTGGTGATGGTGGTGGTTATGATGGTGGTGGTGTTTGTGGTGATGGTGGTGGTGGTGATGGTCGTGAAGGTGGTGATGGTGGTGGTGATGGTGGTGATGGTGGTGGTGATGGTGGTGATGATGGCGGTGATGATGGTGGTGGTGATGGTGATGGTGGTGGTGGTGATGATGGTGGTGATGATGTTGATGGTGGTGATGATGATGATGGTGGTTGTGGTGGTGGTGGTGGTGGTGATGATGGTGGTGGTGGTGGCGGTGGAGGTGGTGGTGGTGATGGTGGTGGTGGTGATGTTGGTGATTGTGGTGATGGTGATGGTGGTGGTGATAGTGGTGGTGATGGTGGTTGTGGTGGTGATGGTGATGGTGGTGGTGGTGATGGTGTTGGTGGTGGTGATGGTGGTGGTGATGGTGGTGGTGATGGTGGTAGTGGTGATGGTGGTGGTGATAGTGGTGGTGATGGTGGTGATGGTGGTGGTAATGGTGGTGGTCATGGTGGTGATGGTGGTGGTGATGGGGATGGTGGTGGTGATAGTGGTGGTGATGGTGGTGGTGGTGGTGGTGATGGTGGTGGTGGAGGTGATGGTGGTGGTGGTGATGGTGGGGGTGATGATGGTAGAGGTGATGATGGTGATGGTGGTGGTAATGGTGGTGGTGATGGTGGTGGTGGTGATGGTGGTGATGGTGGTGGTGATGGTGGTGGTGATGGTGGTGATGGTGGTGATGATGGTGATGGTGAGGGTTGTGATGGTGATGGTGGTGATGGTGGTGGTTATGATGGTGGTGGTGTTTGTGGTGATGGTGGTGGTGGTGATGGTGGTGAAGGTGGTGATGGTGGTGGTGATGGTGGTGATGGTGGTGGTGATGGTGGTGATGATGGCGGTGATGATGGTGGTGGTGATGATAGTAGTGATGATGTTGATGGTGGTGATGATGATGGTGGTTGTGGTGGTGGTGGTGGTGGTGATGATGGTGGTGGTGGTGGTGGCGGTGGTGGTGGTGGTGAAGGTGGTGGTGGTGATGGTGGTGATTGTGGTGATGGTGATGGTGGTGGTGATAGTGGTGGTGATGGTGGTTGTGGTGGTGATGGTGGTGGTGGTGATGGTGTTGGTGGTGGTGATGGTGGTGGTGGTGGTGATGGTGGTGGTGATGGTGGTAGTGGTGATGGTGGTGGTGATAGTGGTGGTGATGGTGGTGATGGTGGTGGTAATGGTGATGGTGGTGGTCATGGTGGTGATGGTGGTGGTGATGGGGATGGTGGTGGTGATAGTGGTGGTGATGGTGGTGGTGGTGGTGGTGATGGTGGTGGTGGTGGTGGTGGTGATGGTGGTGGTGGAGGTGATGGTGGTGGTGGTGATGGTGGGGGTGATGATGGTAGAGGTGATGATGGTGATGGTGGTGATGGTGGTGATGGTCATGGTGGTGATGGTGGTGATGGTGTTGGTGGTGATGGTGGTGGTGTTGATGGTGATGGTAATGGTGGGGGTGGTGATTGTGGTGGTGATGGTGGTGGTGATGGTGATGGTTGTGATGGTTGTGGTGGTGATGGTGGTGGTGATGGTGGTGGTGATGGTGGTGGTGGTGATGGTGGTGGTGATGGTGGTAGTTTTGATGGTGGCGATGGTGTTGATGATGGTGGTGATGGTGGTGATGGTGGTGATGATGGTGGTAGTGGTGGTGATGGTGGTGGTGATGGTGGTGGTGATGATGGTGGTGGTGGTGGTGGTGATGGTGGTGGTGATGGTGGTGATGGTGGTGATGGTGGTAATGGTGGTGATGATGGTGGTGGTGGTGATGGTGGTGGTGATGGTGGGGGTGGTGATGGTGGGGGTGGTGATTGTGCTGGTGATGGTGGTAGTGGTGATGATGGTGGTGGTGATGGTGGGGGTGGTGATGGTGGTGGTGATGGTGTTTTTGGTGGTCATGGTGGTGATGGTGGTGGTGTTGATGGTGGTGATGGTGGGGGTGGTGATGGTGGTGGTGGTGATGGTGTTGGGGGTGGTGATGATGGTGGTGGTGATGGTGGGGGTGGTGATGGTGGTGGTGGTGGTGATGGTGGTGGTGGTGGTGATGGTGGGGGTGATGATGGTAGAGGTGATGATGGTGATGGTGGTGATGGTGGTGATGGTGGTGGTGATGGTGGTGGTGGTGATGGTGGTAATGGTGTTGGTGGTGATGGTAGTGATGGTGGTGGTGATATTGGTGGTGATGGTGGTGGTGGTGGTGGTGATGGTGGTGGTGATGGTGGTGATGGTGAGGGTGGTGATGTTGATGGTGGTGATGGTGGTCGTGATGGTGGTGGTGGTGCTGGTGATGGTAGTGGTGGTGATGGTGGTGGTGGTAATGGTGGTGATGGTTTTAATGGTGATGGTGGTGATCGTGGTGATGGTGTTGGTGATGGTGGTGATGGTGGTGATGGTGATGGTGGAGGTGGTGGTGGTGGTGGTGGTGGTGATGGTGGTGTTGGTGATGGTGGTGATGGTGGTGATGGTCGTGGTGATGGTGTTGGTGGTGGTGATGGTGGTGGTGATGGTGGTGGTGATTGTGATGGTGGTGGTGGTGATGGTGTTGGTGGTGGTGGTGGTGGCGATGGTGGTGATGATGCTGATGGTTGTGGTGTTGATGGTGGTGATGGTGGTGGTGATGGTGCTGGTGGTGATGGTGGTGGTGATGGTGGTGGTGGTGGCGATGGTGGTGGTGGTGGTGTTGATGGTGGTGCTGATGGTGGTGGTGGTGTCGATGGTGGTGGTTGTGATGGTGCTGGTGGGGGTGGCGATGGTGGTGGTGGTGATGGTGGTGGTGGTGATGGTGGTGATGGTGGTGATGGTCGTGGTGATGGTGTTGGTGGTGGTGATGGTGGTGGTGATGGTGGTGGTGATGGTGGTGGTGGTGATGGTGTTGGTGGTGGTGATGGTGGTGGTGATGGTGGTGATGATGCTGATGGTTGTGGTGGTGATGGTGGTGATGGTGGTGGTGATGGTGCTGGTGGTGATGGTGGTGGTGATGGTGGTGGTGGTGATGTTGGTGATGGTGGTGGTGATGGTGGTGGTAGTGATGGTGGTGGTGGTGGTGGTGATGGTGTTGGTGGTGATGGTGGAGATGGTGGTGGTGGTGATGTTGGTGTTGATGGTGGTGGTGGTGATGGTGGTGGTGATGGTGGTGATGGTGGGGGTGGTGATGTTGATGGTGGTGATGGTGATCGTGATGGTGGTGGTGATGGTGATGGTAGTGGTGGTGGTGGTGGTAATCGTGGTGATGGTTTTAATGGTGATGGTGGTGATCGTGGTGATGGTGTTGGTGATGGTGGTGATGGTGGTGATGATGGGGGTGGTGATGGTGGTGGTGGTGGTGATGGTGGTGATGGTGGTGATGGTGGTGGTGATGGTGTTGATGGTGTTGATGGTGGTGGTGGTGATGGTGGTGGTGATGGTGATGGTGGTGATGGTGTTGGTGGTGGTGATGGTGGTGGTGATGGTGGTGATGATGGTGATAGTTGTGGTGGTGATGGTGGTGATGGTGGTGGTGATGGTGCTGGTGTTAATGGTGGTGATGGTGGTTGTGGTGATGGTGGTGATGGTGATGGTGTTGGTGGTGGTGATGGTGGTGGTGATGGTGGTGATGATGGTGATAGTTGTGGTGGTGATGGTGGTGATGGTGATGGTGCTGGTGGTAATGGTGGTGGTGATGGTGGTGGTGGTGATGGTGGTGATGGTGGGGGTGGTGATGGTGGTGGTGGTGATGGTGGTGGTGATGGTGGTGGTGATGGTGGTGGTGGTAATGGTCGTGTTGGTGGTGATGGTGGGGGTGGTGATGCTGACAGTGGTGATGGTGGTGATGGTGTTGGTTAATGTGGTGATGGTGGTGGTGATGGTGGTGGTGATAGTGGTGGTGATGGTGTTGGTAGTGGTGATGGTGGTGGTAATGGTGTTGATAGTGATGGTTGTGATGGTGGTGGTGATGGTGGAGGTGGTGGTGGTGATGGTGGTGGTGGTCATGGTGGTGGTGGTGATGGTGGTGGTGGTGGTGGTGATGGTGGTGGTGGTGGTGGTAATGGTGGGGGTGGTGATGGTGGTGGTGATGATGGTGGTGGTGATGGTGGTGGTGTTGGTGGTGATGGTGGTGGTGATGGTGGTGGTGGTGATTTTGGTGATGATGGTGATGGTGGTGGTGATGGTGGTGATGGTGTTGGTGATGGTTTTGGTGGTGGTGGTGGTGGTGATGGTGCTGGTGGTGATGGTGGTAGTGATGGTGGTGGCGACCGTGTTGGTGATGGTGGTGATGGTGGTGATGGTGATGGTGGTGGTGGTGATGGTTGTGGTAGTGGTGGTCGTGATGGTGGTGGTGGTGATGGTGATGGTGGTGATGGTGATGTTGGTAATGGTGGGGGTGGTGATGGTAGAGGTGGTGATGGTGGTTATCGTGGTGATGGTGTTGGTGATGGTGGTGATGGTGGTGATGGTGGGGGTGGTGATGGTGGTGGTGGTGGTGGTGGTGATGGTGGTGGTGGTGCTGGTGGAATGGTGGTGATGGTGGTGATGGTGGTGGTGATGGTGTTGGTGGTGGTGATGGTGGTGGTGATGGTGGTGGTGATGGTGGTAGTGGTGATGGTGCTAGTGGTGATGGTGGTGGTGATGGTTGTGGTGGTGATTATGTTGGTGATAGTGGTGGTGGTGATGGTGCTGGTAGTGATGTTGGTGGTGATGGTAGTGGTGGTGATGGTGGTGGGTGTAGTGGTGGTGATGGTGGTGATGGTCGTGGTGGTGGTGATGGTGGGGGTGGTGATGGTGATAGTGGTGATGGTGGTGATGGTGTTGGTGAATGTGGTGATGGTGGTGATGGTGATGGTGGTGATGGTGATGGTGCTGATGGTGGTGATGGTGATGGTGCTGGTGATGGTGGTGGTGACGGTGGTGGTGGTGGTGATGGTGGTGGTGATTTTGGTGATGATGGTGGTGGTGATGGTGGTGATGGTGTTGGTGGTGGTGATGGTGGTGGTGGTGATGGTGGTGATGGTGGTAGTGGTGATGGTGCTGGTGGTGATGGTGGTGGATATGGTGTTGGCGACGGTATTGGTGATGGTGGTGATGGTGGTGATGGTGATGGTGGTGATGATGGTGGAGGTGGTGGTGTTGATGGTGGTGGTGGTGATGGTGGTCGTGATGGTGGTGGTGTTGATGGTGATGGTGGTGATGGTGGTAATGGTGGGGGTGGTGATGGTAGAGGTGGTGATGGTGGTGATCGAGGTGATGGTGTTGGTGATGGTGGTGATGGTGGTGATGGTGATGGTGGGGGTGGTGATGGTGGTGGTGGTGGTGGTGATGGTGGTGGTGGTGGTGACGGTGGTGGTGGTGGTGATGGTGGTGATGGTGGTGGTGATGGTGTTGGTGGTGGTGATGGTGGTGGTGATGGTGGTGCTGATGGTGGTTGTGGTGATGGTGCTGATGGTGATGGTGGTGGTGATGGTGGTGGTGGTGGTTATGTTGGTGGTGGTGGTGATGCTGCTGGTAGTGATGTTGGTGGTGATGGTAGTGATGGTGGGTGTGGTGATGGTGATGGTGGTGATGGTGGTCGTGATGGTGGTTGTGGTCATGGTGATGGTAGTGGTGGTGATGGTGGTGGGGGTGGTAATGATGTTGGTGGTGATGGTGGGGGTGGTGATGGTGGTGGTGATGGTGGTGGTGATGGTGGTGGTGGTGGTGATGGTGGGGGTGGTGATGGTGATAGTGGTGATGGTGGTGATGGTGTTGGTGAATGTGGTGATGGTGGTGATGGTGATGGTGGTGATGGTGATGGTGGTGATGGTGGTGATGGTGATGGTGCTGGTGATGGTGGTGGTGATGGTGGTGGTGGTGATGGTGCTGGTGATTTTGGTGATGATGGTGATGGTGGTGGTGATGGTGGTGATGGTGTTGGTGTTGGTGGTGGTGATGGTTGTGGTGATGGTGTTGGTGATGGTTTTGGTGGTGGTGGTGGTGGTGATGGTGCTGGTGGTGATGGTGGTGGTGATGGTGGTGGCGACCGTGTTGGTGATGGTGGTGATGGTGGTGATGGTGATGGTGGTGGTGGTGATGGTGGTGGTAGTGGTGGTGATGGTGTTGGTGGTGGTGATGGTGGTCGTGATGGTGGTGGTGGTGATGGTGATGGTGGTGATGGTGATGTTGGTAATGGTGGGGGTGGTGATGGTAGAGGTGGTGATGGTGGTTATCGTGGTGATGGTGTTGGTGATGGTGGTTATGGTGGTGATGGTGGGGGTGGTGATGGTGGTGGTGGTGCTGGTGGAATGGTGGTGATGGTGGTGATGGTGGTGGTGATGGTGTTGGTGGTGGTGATGGTGGTGGTGATGGTGGTGGTGATGGTGGTAGTGGTGATGGTGCTAGTGGTGATGGTGGTGGTGATGGTGGTGGTGGTGATTATGTTGGTGATGGTGGTGGTGGTGATGGTGCTGGTAGTGATGTTGGTGGTGATGGTAGTGGTGGTAATGGTGGTGGGGGTGGTGGTGGTGATGGTGGTGATGGTCGTGGTGGTGGTGATGGTGGGGGTGGTGATGGTGATAGTGGTGATGGTGGTGATGGTGTTGGTGAATGTGGTGATGGTGGTGATGGTGGTGATGGTGATGGTGGTGATGGTGGTGATGGTGATGGTACTGGTGATGGTGGTGGTGACGGTGGTGGTGGTGGTGATGGTGGTGGTGATTTTGGTGATGATGGTGGTGGTGAAGGTGGTGATGGTGTTGGTGTTGGTGGTGGTGATGGTGGTGGTGGTGATGGTGGTGATGGTGGTAGTGGTGATGGTGCTGGTGGTGATGGTGGTGGATATGGTGTTGGCGACGGTGTTGGTGATGGTGGTGATGGTGGTGATGGTGATGGTGGTGATGATGGTGGAGGTGGTGGTGTTGATGGTGGTGGTGGTGATGGTGGTCGTGATGGTGGTGGTGTTGATGGTGATGGTGGTGATGGTGGTAATGGTGGGGGTGGTGATGGTAGAGGTGGTGATGGTGGTGAACGAGGTGATGGTGTTGGTGATGGTGGTGATGGTGGTGATGGTGGGGGTGGTGATGGTGGTGGTGGTGGTGGTGGTGATGGTGGTGGTGGTGCTGGTGGAATGGTGGTGATGGTGGTGATGGTGGTGGTGATGGTGTTAGTGGTGGTGATGGTGGTGGTGATGGTGGTGGTGATGGTGGTAGTGGTGATGGTGCTAGTGGTGATGGTGGTGGTGATGGTTGTGGTGGTGATTATGTTGGTGATGGTGGTGGTGGTGATGGTGCTGGTAGTGATGTTGGTGGTGATGGTAGTGGTGGTGATGGTGGTGGGTGTAGTGGTGGTGATGGTGGTGATGGTCGTGGTGGTGGTGATGGTGGGGGTGGTGATGGTGATAGTGGTGATGGTGGTGATGGTGTTGGTGAATGTGGTGATGGTGGTGATGGTGATGGTGGTGATGGTGATGGTGCTGATGGTGGTGATGGTGATGGTGCTGGTGATGGTGGTGGTGACGGTGGTGGTGGTGGTGATGGTGGTGGTGATTTTGGTGATGATGGTGGTGGTGATGGTGGTGATGGTGTTGGTGGTGGTGATGGTGGTGGTGGTGATGGTGGTGATGGTGGTAGTGGTGATGGTGCTGGTGGTGATGGTGGTGGATATGGTGTTGGCGACGGTATTGGTGATGGTGGTGATGGTGGTGATGGTGATGGTGGTGATGATGGTGGAGGTGGTGGTGTTGATGGTGGTGGTGGTGATGGTGGTCGTAATGGTGGTGGTGTTGATGGTGATGGTGGTGATGGTGGTAATGGTGGGGGTGGTGATGGTAGAGGTGGTGATGGTGGTGATCGAGGTGATGGTGTTGGTGATGGTGGTGATGGTGGTGATGGTGATGGTGGGGGTGGTGATGGTGGTGGTGGTGGTGGTGATGGTGGTGGTGGTGGTGACGGTGGTGGTGGTGGTGATGGTGGTGATGGTGGTGGTGATGGTGTTGGTGGTGGTGATGGTGGTGGTGATGGTGGTGCTGATGGTGGTTGTGGTGATGGTGCTGATGGTGATGGTGGTGGTGATGGTGGTGGTGGTGGTTATGTTGGTGGTGGTGGTGATGCTGCTGGTAGTGATGTTGGTGGTGATGGTAGTGATGGTGGGTGTGGTGATGGTGATGGTGGTGATGGTGGTCGTGATGGTGGTTGTGGTGATGGTGATGGTAGTGGTGGTGATGGTGGTGGGGGTGGTAATGATGTTGGTGGTGATGGTGGGGGTGGTGATGGTGGTGGTGATGGTGGTGGTGATGGTGGTGGTGGTGGTGATGGTGGGGGTGGTGATGGTGATAGTGGTGATGGTGGTGATGGTGTTGGTGAATGTGGTGATGGTGGTGATGGTGATGGTGGTGATGGTGATGGTGGTGATGGTGGTGATGGTGATGGTGCTGGTGATGGTGGTGGTGATGGTGGTGGTGGTGATGGTGCTGGTGATTTTGGTGATGATGGTGATGGTGGTGGTGATGGTGGTGATGGTGTTGGTGTTGGTGGTGGTGATGGTTGTGGTGATGGTGTTGGTGATGGTTTTGGTGGTGGTGGTGGTGATGGTGCTGGTGGTGATGGTGGTGGTGATGGTGGTGGCGACCGTGTTGGTGATGGTGGTGATGGTGGTGATGGTGATGGTGGTGGTGGTGATGGTGGTGGTAGTGGTGGTGATGGTGTTGGTGGTGGTGATGGTGGTCGTGATGGTGGTGGTGGTGATGGTGATGGTGGTGATGGTGATGTTGGTAATGGTGGGGGTGGTGATGGTAGAGGTGGTGATGGTGGTTATCGTGGTGATGGTGTTGGTGATGGTGGTTATGGTGGTGATGGTGGGGGTGGTGATGGTGGTGGTGGTGGTGATGGTGGTGGTGGTGCTGGTGGAATGGTGGTGATGGTGGTGATGGTGGTGGTGATGGTGTTGGTGGTGGTGATGGTGGTGGTGATGGTGGTGGTGATGGTGGTAGTGGTGATGGTGCTAGTGGTGATGGTGGTGGTGATGGTGGTGGTGGTGATTATGTTGGTGATGGTGGTGGTGGTGATGGTGCTGGTAGTGATGTTGGTGGTGATGGTAGTGGTGGTAATGGTGGTGGGGGTGGTGGTGGTGATGGTGGTGATGGTCGTGGTGATGGTGGGGGTGGTGATGGTGATAGTGGTGATGGTGGTGATGGTGTTGGTGAATGTGGTGATGGTGGTGATGGTGGTGATGGTGATGGTGGTGATGGTGGTGATGGTGATGGTACTGGTGATGGTGGTGGTGACGGTGGTGGTGGTGGTGATGGTGGTGGTGATTTTGGTGATGATGGTGGTGGTGAAGGTGGTGATGGTGTTGGTGTTGGTGGTGGTGATGGTGGTGGTGGTGATGGTGGTGATGGTGGTAGTGGTGATGGTGCTGGTGGTGATGGTGGTGGATATGGTGTTGGCGACGGTGTTGGTGATGGTGGTGATGGTGGTGATGGTGATGGTGGTGATGATGGTGGAGGTGGTGGTGTTGATGGTGGTGGTGGTGATGGTGGTCGTGATGGTGGTGGTGTTGATGGTGATGGTGGTGATGGTGGTAATGGTGGGGGTGGTGATGGTAGAGGTGGTGATGGTGGTGAACGAGGTGATGGTGTTGGTGATGGTGGTGATGGTGGTGATGGTGATGGTGGGGGTGGTGATGGTGGTGGTGGTGGTGGTGATGGTGGTGGTGATGGTGGTGGTGATGGTGGTGATGGTGGTGGTGATGGTGTTGGTGGTGGTGATGGTGGTGGTGATGGTGGTGCTGATGGTGGTTGTGGTGATGGTGCTGATGGTGATGGTGGTGGTGATGGTGGGGGTGGTGGTTATGTTGGTGATGGTGGTTGTGGTGATGGTGCTGGTAGTGATGTTGGTGGTGATGGTGGTCGTGATGGTGGTTGTGGTGATGGTGATGGTAGTGGCGGTGATGGTGGTGGTAATGATGTTGGTGGTGATGGTGGGGGTGGTGATGGTGGTGGTGATGGTGGTGATGGTGGTGGTGGTGATGGTGGGGGTGGTGATGGTGATAGTGGTGATGGTGGTGATGGTGTTGGTGAATGTGGTGATGGTGGTGATGGTGATGGTGGTGATGGTGATGGTGGTGATGGTGGTGATGGTGGTGATGGTGGTGATGGTTCTGGTGATAGTGGTGGTGATGGTGGTGGTGGTGATGGTGCTGGTGATTTTGCTGATGATGGTGGTGGTGATGGTGGTGATGGTGTTGGTGTTTGTGGTGGTGATGGTTGTGGTGATGGTGATGGTGGTGATGGTGGTAGTGGTGATGGTGCTGGTGGTGATGGTGGTGGATATGGTGGTGTCGACGGTGTTGGTGATGGTGGTGATGGTGGTGATGGTGATGGTGGTGATGATGGTGGAGGTGGTGGTGTTGATGGTGGTGGTGGTGATGGTGGTCGTGATGGTGGTGGTGTTGATGGTGATGGTGGTGATGGTGGTAATGGTGGGGGTGGTGATGGTAGAGGTGGTGATGGTGGTGATCGTGGTGATGGTGTTGGTGATGGTGGTGATGGTGGTGATGGTGATGGTGGGGGTGGTGATGGTGGTGGTGGTGGTGGTGATGGTGGTGGTGGTGGTGGTGATGGTGGTGGTGATGGTGTTGGTGGTGGTGATGGTGGTGGTGATGGTGATGGTGGTGCTGATGGTGGTTGTGGTGATAGTGCTGATGGTAGTGATGATGGTGGTGATGTTGGTGATGGTGGTGGTGATGGTGGTGGTAGTGATGTTGGTGGTGATGGTAGTGATGGTGGGGGTGGTGATGGTGATGGTGGTGATGGTGGTCGTGATGGTGGTGGTGGTGATGGTGATGGTAGTTGTGGTGATGGTGGTGGGGGTGGCAATGATGTTGGTGGTGATGGTGGGGGTGGTGATGGTGGTGGTGATGGTGGTGGTGATGGTGGTGGTGGTGATGGTCGTGGTGGTGTTGATTTTGGTGATGATGGTGATGGTGGTGGTGATGGTGGTGATGGTGTTGTTGATGGTGTTGGTGGTGGTGATGGTGGTGGTGATGGTGATGGTGGTGGTGATGGTGGTAGTGGTGATGGTGCTGGTGGTGATGTTGGTCGTTATGGTGGTGGCGACGGTGTTGGTGGTGATGGTGGTGATGGTGGTGATGATGGTGGTGGTGGTGGTGATGGTGGTGGTGATGGTGGTCGTGATTGTGGTGGTGGTGATGGTGATGGTGGTGATGGTGATGGTGGCAATGGTGGGGGTGGTGATGGTAGAGGTGGTGATGGTGGTGATCGTGGTGATGGTGTTGGTGATGGTGGTGATGGTGGTGATGTTGATGGTGGGGGTGGTGATGGTGGTGGTGGTGGTGATGGTGGTGGGGGTGGTGATGGTGGTGGTGATGGTGGTGATGGTGGTGGTGATGGTGTTGGTGGTGGTGATGGTGGTGGTGATGGTGGTGGTGATGGTGGTAGTGGTGATGGTGCTGATGGTAGTGTTGATGGTGGTGGTGATGTTGGTGATGGTGGTGGTGATGTTGGTGGTGATGGAAGTGATGGTGGGGGTGGTGATGGTGATGGTGGTGATGGTGGTCGTGATGGTGGTGGTGGTGATGATGATGGTAGTGGTGGTGATAGTGGTGGGGGTGGTAATGATGTTGGTGGTGATGGTGGGCGTGGTGATGGTGGTGGTGATGGTGGTGGTGATGGTGCTGGTGGTGATGGTGGTCGTGATGGTGGTCGCGACGGTGTTGGTGATGGTGGTGATGGTGGTGATGATGGTGGAGGTGGTGGTGGTGATGTTGATGGTAGGGGTGGTGATGGTGGTGGTGGTGGTGGTGATGGTGGTGGGGGTGGTGATGGTGGTGGTGGTGGTGATGGTGGTGATGGTGGTGGTGATGGTGTTGGTGGTGGTTATGGTGGTGATGGTGGTGGTGATGGTGGTAGTGGTGATGGTGCTGATGGTAATGTTGATGGTGGTGGTGATGTTGGTGATGGTGGTGATGGTGATGGTGGTGGTAGTGATGTTGGTGGTGATGGAAGTGATGGTGGGGGTGGTGATGGTGATGGTGGTGATGGTGGTCGTGATGGTGGTGGTGGTGGTGGTGATGATGATGGTAGTGGTGGTGATGGTGGTGGGGGTGGTAATGATGTTGGTGGTGATGGTGGGCGTGGTGATGGTGGTGGTGATGGTGGTGGTGATGGTGTTGGTGGTGATAGTGGTGATGGTGGTGATGGTGTTGATGAATGTGGTAATGGTGGTGATGGTGGTGATGGTGATGGTGGTGGTGATGGTGGTGGTGGTGATGGTAGTGGTGATAGTGGTGACGGTGGTGGTGATGGTTGTGGTGGTGATGGTGGTGGTAATGGTGTTGATGGTGATGGTTGTGATGGTGGTGATGGTGGTGATGGTCGTGGCGGTGATGGTAGTGGTGGTGATGGTGGTGGGGGTGGTAATGATATTGGTGGTGATGGTGGGGGTGGTGATGGTGGTAGTGATGGTGGTGGTGGCGATGGTGGTGGTGATGGTCGTGGTGGTGGTGATGGTGGGGGTGGTGATGCTGATAGTGGTGATGGTGGTGATGGTGTTGGTGAATGTGGTGATGGTGGTGATGGTGGTGATGGTGATGGTGGTGGTGATGGTGGTGGTGGTGGTGGTGATAGTGGTGGTAATGGTGTTGATAGTGATGGTTGTGATGGTGGTGGTGATGGTGGAGGTGGTGGTGGTGATGGTGGTGGTGGTGATGGTGGTGGTGGTGATGGTGATGGTGGTTGTGATGGTGATGGCGGTGGTGGTGATGGTGGTGGTGGTAATGGTGGGGGTGGTGATGGTGGTGATGATGATGGTGGTGGTGATGGTGGTGGTGTTGGTGGTGATGGTGATGGTGGTGGTGATGGTGGTGGTGATGGTGGTGGTGATGGTGGTGGTGGTGATTTTGGTGACGATGGTGATGGTGGTGGTGATGGAGGTGATGGTGTTGGTGATGGTGTTGGTGGTGGTGATGGTGGTGATGATGGTGATGGTGGTGGTGGTAGTGGTGATGGTGCTGGTGGTGATGGTGGTCGTGATGGTGGTCGCGACGGTGTTGGTGATGGTGGTGATGGTGGTGATGATGGTGGAGGTGGTGGTGGTGGTGATGGTGGTGGTGGTGGTGATGGTGGTGGTGGTGATGGTGGTCGTGATGGTGGTGGTGATGGTGATGGTGGTGATGGTGATGGTGGTAATATTGGGGGTGGTGATGGTAGAGGTGGTGATGGTGGTGATCGTGGTGATGGTGTTGGTGGTGGTGGTGATGGTGGTGGTGGTGATGGTGGTGGTGGTGGTGGTGATGGTGGTGATGGTGGTGGTGATGGTGTTGGTGGTGGTGATGGTGGTGGTGATGGTGATGGTGTTGGTGATGGTGGTAGTGGTGATGGTGCTATTGGTGAAGGTGGTGGTGATGGTGGTGATGTTGGTGATTGTGGTGGTGGTGATGGTGGTGGTAGTGATGTTGGTGGTGATGGTAGTGATGGTGGGAGTGGTGATGGTGATGGTGGTGATGGTGGTCGTGATGGTCGTGGTGGTGATGGTAGTGGTGGTGATGGTGGTGGGGGTGGTAATGATGTTGGTGGTGATGGTGGGGGTGGTGATGGTGGTGGTGATGGTGGTGGTGATGGTGGTGGTGGTAGTGTTAATGGTTGTGGTGGTGGTGGTGATGGTGATAGTGGTGATGGTGTTGGTGAATGTGGTGATGGTGGTGATGGTGATGGTGGTGATGGTGGTGGTGATGGTGGTGGTGATGGTGGTGGTGATAGTGATGACGGTGGTGGTGATGGTGGTGGTGATGGTGGTGGTAATGGTGTTGATGGTGATGGTTGTGATGGTGTTGGTGGTGGAGGTGGTGGTGGTGATGGTGGTGGTAGTGATGGTGGTGGTGGTGATGGTGATGGTGGTGGTCATGGTGGTGATGGTGTTGGTGATGGTGTTGGTGGTGGTGATGGTGGTGGTGATTGTGATGGTGGTGGTGGTGATGGTGTTGGTGATGGTGTTGGTGCTGGTGATGGTGGTGGTGATGGTGGTGGTGATGGTGGTGGTGATTTTGGTGATGATGGTGATGGTGGTGGTGATGGTGGTGATGGTGTTTGTGATGGTGTTGGTGGTGTTGATGGTGGTGGTGATGGTGGTGGTGATGGTGGTAGTGGTGATGGTGCTGTTGGTGATGATGGTGGTTATGGTGGTGGCGACGGTGTTGGTGGTGATGGTGGTGATGGTGGTGATGATGGTGGTGGTGGTGGTGATGGTGGTGATGGTGGTGGTGGTGATGGTGGTCGTGATGGTGGTGGTGGTGATGGTGATGGTGGTGATGGTGATGGTGGTAATGGTGGGGGTGGTGATGGTAGAGGTGGTGATGGTGGTGATCGTGGTGATGGTGTTGGTGATGGTGGTGATGGTGGTGATGGTGATGGTGGTGATGGTGGTGGTGGTGATGGTGGTGATGGTGGTGGTGATGGTGTTGGTGGTGGTGATGGTGGTGGTGATGGTGATGGTGGTGGTGATGGTGGTAGTGGTGATGGTGCTAGTGGTGATGGTGGTGGTGGTGATGGTGGTGGTGGTGATGTTGGTGGTGGTGGTGATGGTGGTGGTAGTGATGTTGGTGGTGATGGTAGTGATGGTGGGGGTGGTGATGGTGGTGATGGTGGTCGTGATGGTGGTGGTGATGGTGATGGTAGTGGTGGTGATGGTGGTGGGGGTGGTAATGATGTTGGTGGTGATGGTGGGGGTGGTGATGGTGGTGTTGATGGTGGTGGTGATGGTGGTGGTGGTGGTGATGGTCGTGGTGGTGGTGATGGTGGGGGTGGTGATGGTGATAGTGGTGATGGTGGTGACGGTGTTGGTGAATGTGGTGATGGTGGTGATGGTGATGGTGGTGATGGTGATCGTGGTGGTGATGGTGGTGGTGATGGTGGTGGTGATAGTGGTGACCGTGGTGGTGATGGTGGTGGTGGTGATGGTGGTGGTAATGGTGTTGATGGTGATGGTTGTGATGGTGGTGGTGGTGATGGTGGAGGTGGTGGTGGTGATGGTGGTGGTAGTGATGGTGGTGGTAGTGATGGTGAAGATGGTGGTGATGGTGATGGTGCTGGTGATGGTGGTGATGGTGGTGGTGATGGTGGTGATGATGGTGGTGGTGATGGTGGTGGTGATGATGGTGGTGGTGATGGTGGTGGTGGTGATGGTGGTGGTGATGTTGGTGATGGTGATGGTGGTGGTGATGGTAGTGGTGATAGTGGTGGTGGTGATGGTGGTGGTGGTGATGGTGGTGATGATGGTGATGGTTGTGATGGTTGTGGTGGTGATGGTGGTGGTGATGGTGGTGGTGGTGTTGGTGGTGATGGTGGTGGTGGTGATGGTGGTGGTGATGGTGGTGATGGTGGTGTTGGTGATGGTGGTAGTGGTGGTGGCGATGGTGTTGGTGATGGTGGTGATGGTGGTGATGGTGGTGATGGTGATGGTGGTAATGGTGGTGATGGTGTTGGTGGTGATGGTGGTGATGGTGGGGGTGGTGATAGTGGGGGTGGTGATGGTGGTGGTGATGGTGGGGGTGGTAATGGTGGTGGTGATGGTGGTGGCGATGGTGTTGGTAGTGGTGATGGTGGTTGTGATCGTGGTGGTGGTGATGGTGGTGGTAGTGGTGGTGGTGGTGGTGATGGTGGTGATGGTGGGGGTGGTGATGGTGGTGGTGGTGATGGTGGTGTGGGTGGTGATGGTAGAGGTGGTGATGATGATGGTAGTGATCGTGGTGATGGTCTTGGTGATGGTGGTGATGGTGATGGTTGGGGTGGTGGTGGTGGTGGTGATGGTGGTGGTGGTGGTGGTGATGGTATTGGTGGCGATGTTGGTGATGGTGGTGGTGATGGTGATGGTGGTGGTGATGGTGGTGGTGATGGTGGTGGTGGTGGTGGTGATGGTGGTGATGGTGGTGTTGATGGTGTTGGTGGTGGTCATGGTGGTGGTGATGGTGCTGGTGGTGGTGATGGTGGTAGTGGTGATGGTGCTGGTGGTGGTGGTGATGGTGGTGGTAGTGATGGTGGTGGTGATGGTGGTGATGGTGGGGGTGGTGATGGTGATGGTGGTGATGGTGGTCGTGATGGTGGTGATGGTGATGGTAGTGGTGGTGATGGTGGTGGGGGTAGTAATGATGGTGGTGATGGTGGGGGTGGTGATGGTGGTAGTGATGGTGGTGGTGATGGTGGTGGTGGTGTTAATGGTGTTGATGGTGATGGTTGTGATGGCGATGGTGATGGTAGTGGTGGTGATGGTGGTGGGGGTGGTGGTGATGGTGGGGGGGTGATGGTGGTGGTGATGGTGGTGGTGATGGTGGTGGTGGTAATGGTGGTGGTGATGGTGGGTGTGGTGATGGTGATGGTGGTGATGGTGGTCGTGATGGTGGTGGTGGTGGTGATGGTAGTGGTGGTGATGGTGGTGGGGGTGGTGATGGTGGGGGTGGTGATGTTGATAGTGGTGATGGTGGTGATGGTGTTGGTGAATGTGGTGATGGTGGTGATGGTGGTGATGGTGGTGATGGTGATGGTGGTGGTGGTGATGGTGGTGGTGATAGTGGTGACAGTGGTGGTGATGGTGGTGATGATGGTGGTGGTGGTGATGATGGTGGTGGTGGTGAAGGTGGGGGTGGTGATGATAGAGTTGATGATGGTGATGGTGGTGATCATGATGGTGGTGATGATGGTGGTGGTGGTGATGGTGGTGGTGCTGGTGGTGATGGTGGTGGTGATGGTGGTGATGATGGTGGTGGTGGTGGTGGTGATGGTGGTGGTGATGATTGTGGTGATGATGGTGGTGGTGGTGATGGTGGTGGTGATGGTGCGGGTGGTGATGGTGGTGGTGATGTTGGTGGTGATGGTGGTGGTGGTGATGGTTGTGATGGTGGTGTTGATGGTGGTGGTGGTGATGGTGGGGGTGGTGGTGGTGATGGTGGTGATGATGGTGGTGGTGGTGATAGTGGTGGTGGTGATGGTGGTGGTGGTGATGGTAGTGGTGGTGGTGGTGATGGTGGTGGTGATGGTGGTGGTGATGGTGGTGGTGATGGTGGTGGTGATTGTGGTGATGGTGGTGGTGGTGATGATGGTGATGGTGGTGATGGTGGTGGTGATGGTGCGGGTGGTGATGGTGGTGGTGGTGAAGTTGGTGGTGATGGTGGTGGTTGTGATGGTGGTGGTGATTATGCTGGTCGTGATGATGGTGGTGGTGGTGATGATGCTGATGGTGGGGGTGGTGATCGTGGTGATGATGGTGATGGTGGGGGTCGTGATGGTGGTGATGCTGATGCTACTACTGCTGATGCTACTGCTTCTGATGCATCTGCTGATGCTACTACTGCTGATGCTACTACTGCTGATGCTACTGCTACTGTTGATGCTACTACTGCTGATGCTACTACTGCTGATGCTATTGCCGCTGCTGATGTTACTGCTGCTGATGCTATTGCTGCTGATGATGCTACTGCTGCTGATGCTACTGCTGATACTGATGCTACTACATCTGATGCTACTGCTGCTGCTGATGCTACTGCTGCTAATTCCACTGCTGCTACGGCTGATGCTACTGCTTATGATGCTACTGCTTCTGCTGATGCTACCACTGCTGATGCTACTGCTGCTACTGCTGATGCTACTGCTTCTGCTGATGCTACTACTACTGCTGATACTACCACTGCTGATGCTTCTGCTGCCCCTGCTGATGCTGCTGCTTCTGATGATGCTACTGCTGCTGATGCCACTGCTGCTACTACTGATGATGCTACTGCTGATTATGCTACTGCTGATGCTACTGCTGATGCTGCTGCTCCTGCTGCTACTCCTGATGATACTGCTGATGCTGATGCTGCTGCTGATGATGATGCTACTGCTGATGCTGCTGCTGCTACTGCTGATGCTACTGCTGATGCTGCTGCTGCTACTGCTGATGATGCTACTGCTACTGCTGATGATGCTACTGCTGATGCTAAAGCTGCTACTGCTGATGCTACTGCTGATGCTGCTGCTGCTACTGCTGATGATGCTACTGCTACTGCTGATGATGCTACTGCTGATGCTAAAGCTGCTACTGCTGATGCTACTGCTGATGCTGCTGCTGCTACTGCTGATGATGCTACTGCTACTGCTGATGATGCTACTGCTGATGCTAAAGCTGCTACTGCTGATGCTGCTGCTGCTACTGCTGATGCTGCTGCTGCTACTGCTGATGATGCTACTGCTGATGCTAAAGCTGCTACTGCTGATGCTGCTGCTACTGCTGATGATGCTACTGCTGATGCTAAAGCTGCTACTGCTGCTACTACTGCTGATGCTACTGCTGATGATGCTACTGCTGATGCTAAAGCTGCTACTGCTGCTGCTACTGCTGCTGCTGCTACTGCTGATGATGCTACTGCTGATGCCGCTGCTGCTACTGCTGATGCTGCTGCTGCTGATGATGCTACTGCTGATGCCGCTGCTGCTACTGCTGATGCTGCTGCTGCTGATGATGCTACTGCTGATGATGCTACTGCTGATGCTACTGCTGCTGCTGATGGAGGATGGTGCATCTTCCATCATTTTGCAATGAAAACCATTCCTCAATGCAGATGAGGGATGGGATTTAATGACGCTACCCTTTGAGCGTCTCTCACTCACCATCTCTCTCTCTCAGGGGTAACGTGATGCACTCCACATCATGAATACTAACCCGGAGACCCATACATTGTGTGATGAGTCTATGGGTCTCTGTGTGGTGAGTCTGTGTGTATATGTGTGATGAGTCTATGGGTCTCGGTGTGGTGAGTCTATGGGTCTCTGTGTGCTGAGTCTGTGGGTCTCTGTGTGGTGAGTCTATGGGTCTCTGTGTGGTGAGTCTATGGGTCTCTGTGTGGTGAGTCTATGGGTCTCTGTGTGGTGAGTTTGTGGGTGTCTGTGTGAGTCTATAGGTCTCTGTGTGGTGAGTCTATGGGTCTCTGTGTGGTGAGTCTATGGGTCTCTGTGTGATGAGTCTATGTGTCTCTGTGTAGTGAGGCTATGGGTCTCTGTGTGTGGTGAGTCTATGGGTCTCTGTGTGGTGAGTCTGTGGGTCTCTGTGTGGTGAGTCTATAGGTCTCTGTGTGGTGAGTCTATGGGTCTCTGTGAGGTGAGTTTGTGGGTGTCTGTGTGAGTCTATAGGTCTCTGTGTGGTGAGTCTATGGGTCTCTGTGTGGTGAGTCTATGGGTCTCTGTGTGATGAGTCTATGTGTCTCTGTGTAGTGAGGCTATGGGTCTCTGTGTGTGGTGAGTCTATGGGTCTCTGTGTGGTGAGTCTGTGGGTCTCTGTGTGGTGAGTCTATGGGTCTCTGTGTGGTGAGTCTACGGGTCTCTGTGTGGTGAGTCTATGGGTCTCTGTGTGATGATGAGTCTATGGGTTTCTGTGTGATGAGTATATGGCTCTCTGTGTGATGCTAAGTCTATGGGTCTCTGTGTGATGATGGGTCTATGGGTCTCTGTGTGTGATTAGTCTATGGGTCTCTGTGTGGTGAGTCTATGGCTCTCTGTGTGAAAATGAGTCTATGGGACTTTGTGTGGTGAGTCTATGGGTCTCTGTGTCATGAGTCTATGGGTCTATGTGTGGTGAGTCTATGAGTCTCTGTGTGGTGATGAGTCTATGGGTCTCTGTTTGGTGAGTCTATGGGTCTCTGTGTGAAGATGAGTCTATGGGACTTTGTGTGGTGAGTCTATGGGTCTCTGTGTCATGAGTCTATGGGTCTCTGTGTGATGATGAGTCTATGGGTCTCTGTGTTATGAGTATATTGCTCTCTTTGTGATGCTAAGTCTATGGGTCTCTGTGTGATGATGAGTCTATGGGTCTCTGTGTGTGATTAGTCTATGCGTCTCTTGTGTGGTGAGTCTATGGGTATCTGTGTGTGGTGAGTCTATGTGTCCTTGTGCGGTGAGTCTATGGCTCTCTGCGTGGTGAGTCTATGGGTCTCTGTGTGATAAGTCTATGGGTCTCTGTGTGTGATGAGTCAATGGGTCTCTCTGTGTGATGAGTCTATGGGTCTCTGTGTGGTGAGTCTATGGGTCTATGGGTCTCTGTGTGGTGAGTCTATGGGTTTCTGTGTGATGCTAAGTCTATGGGTCTCTGTGTGATGATGAGTCTATGGGTCTCTGTGTGTGATTAGTCTATGCGTCTCTTGTGTGGTGAGTCTATGGGTCTCTGTGTGGTGAGTCTATGGGTCTCTGTGTAATGAGTCTATGGGTCTCTGTGTGCAGAGTCTATGCGTCTCTTGTGTGGTGAGTTTATGGGTCTCTGTGTGGTGAGTCTATGGGTCTCTGCGTGGTGAGTCTATGGGTCTCTATGTGTGATGAGTCTGTGGGTCTCTGTGTGGTGAGTCTGTGGGTCTCTGTGTGGTGAGTCTATGGGTCGCTGTGTGTGATGAGTCTATGGGTCTCTGTGTAGTGAGTCTATGGGTGTCTGTGTGGTGAGTTTATGGGTCTCTGCGTGGTGAGTCTATGGGTCTGTGTGTGGTGAATCTATGGGTCTCTGTGTGGTGAGTCTATGGGTCTCTGCGTAATGAGTCTATGGGTCTCTGTGTGCTGAGTCTATGAATCTCTTGTTTGGTGAGTATATGGGTCTCTGTGTGGTGAGTCTATGGGTCTCTGTGTGGTGAGTCTGTGTGTCTCTGTGTGGTGAGTCTATGGGTCTCTGTGTGTGATGAGTCTATGGGTCTCTGTGTAGTGAGTCTATGGGTCTCTGTGTGGTGAGTTTATGGGTTTCTGCGTGGTGAGTCTATGGGTCTCTGTGTGGTGAATCTATGGGTCTCTGTGTGGTGAGTCTATGGGTCTCTGTGTGGTGAGTCTATGGGTCTCTGAGTGGTGAGTCTATGGGTCTCTGTGTGATGAGTCTATGGGTCTCTGTGTGGTGAGTCTATGGGTCTCTGTGTGGTGATGAGTCTATGGGTCTCTGTGTGATGAGTCTATGGGTCTCTGTGTGATGATGAGTCTATGGGTCTCTGTGTGGTGAGTCTATGGGTCTCTGTGTGGTGAGTCTATATGTTTCTGTGTGATGAGTCTATGGGTCTCTGTGTGATGAGTCTATGGGTCTCTGTGTGGTGAGTATATGGGTCTCTGTGTAATGATGAGTCTATGAGTCTCTGTGTAATGATGAGTCTATGGGGCTCTGTGTGATGAGTCTATGGCTCTCTGTGTGATGATGAGTCTATGGGTCTCTGTGTGATGAGTCTATGGGTCTCTGTGTGTGATGAGTCTATGGGTCTCTCTGTGTGATGAGTCTATGGGTCTATGTGTGGTGAGTCTATTAGTCTATAGGTCTCTGTGTGGTGAGTCTATGGGTTTCTGTGTGGTGATGAGTTTATGGCTGTCTGTGTGATGATGAATATATGGGTCCCTGTGTGGTGAGTCTATGGGTCTCTGTGTGTGGTGAATTTATGGGTCTCTGTGTGATGAGTCTATGGGTCTTTGTTTGCTGAGTCTATGGTTCTCTGTGTGATGATGAGTCTATGGGTCTCTGTGTGGTGAGTCTATGAGTCTATGGGTCTCTGTGTAGTGAGTCTGTGGGTCTCTGTGTGGTGAGTCTATGGGTCTCTGTGTGGTGAGTCTATGAGTCTATGGGTCTCTGTACGTGGAGGGGGTAGAGGGGGGGGGGGGGCTATGACCCCTCCCCTCTCCACCCTCCCTTCCACCTCTCCCACAGGGGTGAGAATGGAACCCAGTAGGGTAGTGAGAGGTGTAGCCACGGGGTGTGGTGACATCACACGGCTGCCCCGGTTAATGATGAGTTTGTGGGTCTCTGTGTGGTGAGTCTGTGGGTCTCTGTGTGGTGAGTCTGTGGGTCTCTGTGTGGTGAGTCTATGGGTCTCTGTGTGGTTAGTCTATTGGTCTCTGTGTGGTGAGTTTGTGGGTGTCTGTGTGGTGAGTCTGTGGGTCTCTGTGTAGTGAGGCTATGGGTCTCTGTGTGTGGTGAGTCTATGGGTCTCTGTGTGGTGAGTCTATGGGTCTCTGTGTGGTGAGTCTATGGGTCTCTGTGTGATGAGTCTATGGGTCTCTGTGTGATGAGTCTATGTGTCTCTGTGTAGTGAGGCTATGGGTCTCTGTGTGTGGTGAGTCTATGGGTCTCTGTGTGGTGAGTCTGTGGGTCTCTGTGTGGTGAGTCTATGGGTCTCTGTGTGGTGAGTCTACGGGTCTCTGTGTGGTGAGTCTATGGGTCTCTGTGTAATGAGTCTATGGGTCTCTATGTGATGAGTCTATGGGTCTCTGTGTGATGAGTCTATGGGTCTCTGTGGGGTGAGTCTACGGGTCTCTGTGTGGTGAGTCTATGGGTCTCTGTGTGATGAGTCTGTGGGTCTCTGTGTGGTGAGTCTGTGGGTCTCTGTGGGGTGAGTCTATGGGTCTCTGTGTGGTGAGTCTGTGGGTCTCTGTGTGGTGAGTCTGTGGGTCTCTGTGTGGTGAGTCTGTGGGTCTCTGTGTGAGTCTATGGGTCTCTGTGTGGTGAGTCTGTGGGTCTCTGTGTGTTGAGTCTATGGGTCTCTGTGTGGTGAGTTTGTGGGTGTCTGTGTGGTGAGTCTATGGGTCTCTGTGTGGTGAGTCTATAGGTCTCTGTGTGGTGAGTCTGTGGGTCTCTGTGTGGTGAGTCTGTGGGTCTCTGTGTGGTGAGTCTGTGGGTCTCTGTGTGGTGAGTCTATAGGTCTCTGTGTGGTGAGTCTATGGGTCTCTGTGTGGTGAGTCTATGGGTCTCTGTGTGGTTAGTCTATGGGTCTCTGTGTGGTGAGTTTGTGGGTGTCTGTGTGAGTCTATAGGTCTCTGTGTGGTGAGTCTATGGGTCTCTGTGTGGTGAGTCTATGGGTCTCTGTGTGATGAGTCTATGTGTCTCTGTGTAGTGAGGCTATGGGTCTCTGTGTGTGGTGAGTCTATGGGTCTCTGTGTGGTGAGTCTGTGGGTCTCTGTGTGGTGAGTCTATGGGTCTCTGTGTGGTGAGTCTATGGGTCTCTGTGTGGTGAGTTTGTGGGTGTCTGTGTGAGTCTATAGGTCTCTGTGTGGTGAGTCTATGGGTCTCTGTGTGGTGAGTCTATGGGTCTCTGTGTGATGAGTCTATGTGTCTCTGTGTAGTGAGGCTATGGGTCTCTGTGTGTGGTGAGTCTATGGGTCTCTGTGTGGTGAGTCTGTGGGTCTCTGTGTGATGATGAGTCTATGGGTCTCTGTGTGATGAGTATATGGCTCTCTGTGTGATGCTAAGTCTATGGGTCTCTGTGTGATGATGGGTCTATGGGTCTCTGTGTGTGATTAGTCTATGGGTCTCTGTGTGGTGAGTCTATGGGACTTTGTGTGGTGAGTCTATGGGTCTCTGTGTCATGAGTCTATGGGTCTATGTGTGGTGAGTCTATGAGTCTCTGTGTGGTGATGAGTCTATGGGTCTCTGTTTGGTGAGTCTATGGGTCTCTGTGTGAAGATGAGTCTATGGGACTTTGTGTGGTGAGTCTATGGGTCTCTGTGTCATGAGTCTATGGGTCTCTGTGTGATGATGAGTCTATGGGTCTCTGTGTTATGAGTATATTGCTCTCTTTGTGATGCTAAGTCTATGGGTCTCTGTGTGATGATGAGTCTATGGGTCTCTGTGTGTGATTAGTCTATGCGTCTCTTGTGTGGTGAGTCTATGGGTATCTGTGTGTGGTGAGTCTATGTGTCCTTGTGCGGTGAGTCTATGGCTCTCTGCGTGGTGAGTCTATGGGTCTCTGTGTGATAAGTCTATGGGTCTCTGTGTGTGATGAGTCAATGGGTCTCTCTGTGTGATGAGTCTATGGGTCTCTGTGTGGTGAGTCTATGGGTCTATGGGTCTCTGTGTGGTGAGTCTATGGGTTTCTGTGTGATGCTAAGTCTATGGGTCTCTGTGTGATGATGAGTCTATGGGTCTCTGTGTGTGATTAGTCTATGCGTCTCTTGTGTGGTGAGTCTATGGGTCTCTGTGTGGTGAGTCTATGGGTCTCTGTGTAATGAGTCTATGGGTCTCTGTGTGCAGAGTCTATGCGTCTCTTGTGTGGTGAGTCTATGGGTCTCTGTGTGGTGAGTCTATGGGTCTCTGCGTGGTGAGTCTATGGGTCTCTATGTGTGATGAGTCTGTGGGTCTCTGTGTGGTGAGTCTGTGGGTCTCTGTGTGGTGAGTCTATGGGTCGCTGTGTGTGATGAGTCTATGGGTCTCTGTGTAGTGAGTCTATGGGTGTCTGTGTGGTGAGTTTATGGGTCTCTGCGTGGTGAGTCTATGGGTCTGTGTGTGGTGAATCTATGGGTCTCTGTGTGGTGAGTCTATGGGTCTCTGCGTAATGAGTCTATGGGTCTCTGTGTGCTGAGTCTATGAATCTCTTGTTTGGTGAGTATATGGGTCTCTGTGTGGTGAGTCTATGGGTCTCTGTGTGGTGAGTCTGTGTGTCTCTGTGTGGTGAGTCTATGGGTCTCTGTGTGTGATGAGTCTATGGGTCTCTGTGTAGTGAGTCTATGGGTCTCTGTGTGGTGAGTTTATCGGTTTCTGCGTGGTGAGTCTATGGGTCTCTGTGTGGTGAATCTATGGGTCTCTGTGTGGTGAGTCTATGGGTCTCTGTGTGGTGAGTCTATGGGTCTCTGAGTGGTGAGTCTATGGGTCTCTGTGTGATGAGTCTATGGGTCTCTGTGTGGTGAGTCTATGGGTCTCTGTGTGGTGATGAGTCTATGGGTCTCTGTGTGATGAGTCTATGGGTCTCTGTGTGATGATGAGTCTATGGGTCTCTGTGTGGTGAGTCTATGGGTCTCTGTGTGGTGAGTCTATATGTTTCTGTGTGATGAGTCTATGGGTCTCTGTGTGATGAGTCTATGGGTCTCTGTGTGGTGAGTATATGGGTCTCTGTGTAATGATGAGTCTATGAGTCTCTGTGTAATGATGAGTCTATGGGGCTCTGTGTGATGAGTCTATGGCTCTCTGTGTGATGATGAGTCTATCGGTCTCTGTGTGATGAGTCTATGGGTCTCTGTGTGTGATGAGTCTATGGGTCTCTCTGTGTGATGAGTCTATGGGTCTATGTGTGGTGAGTCTATTAGTCTATAGGTCTCTGTGTGGTGAGTCTATGGGTTTCTGTGTGGTGATGAGTTTATGGCTGTCTGTGTGATGATGAATATATGGGTCCCTGTGTGGTGAGTCTATGGGTCTCTGTGTGTGGTGAATTTATGGGTCTCTGTGTGATGAGTCTATGGGTCTTTGTTTGCTGAGTCTATGGTTCTCTGTGTGATGATGAGTCTATGGGTCTCTGTGTGGTGAGTCTATGAGTCTATGGGTCTCTGTGTAGTGAGTCTGTGGGTCTCTGTGTGGTGAGTCTATGGGTCTCTGTGTGGTGAGTCTATGAGTCTATGGGTCTCTGTACGTGGAGGGGGTAGAGGGGGGGGGGGCTATGACCCCTCCCCTCTCCACCCTCCCCTCCACCTCTCCCACAGGGGTGAGAATGGAACCCAGTAGGGTAGTGAGAGGTGTAGCCACGGGGTGTGGTGACATCACACGGCTGCCCCGGTTAATGATGAGTTTGTGGGTCTCTGTGTGGTGAGTCTGTGGGTCTCTGTGTGGTGAGTCTATGGGTCTCTGTGTGGTGAGTCTGTGGGTCTCTGTGTGGTGAGTCTATGGGTCTCTGTGTGGTGAGTCTGTGGGTCTCTGTGTGGTGAATCTGTGGGTCTCTGGGTGGTGAGGCTATGGGTCTCTGTGTGGTGAGTCTGTGGGTCTCTGTGTGGTGAGTCTGTGGGTCTCTGGGTGGTGAGTCTATGGGTCTATGGGTCTCTGTGTGGTGAGTCTATGGGTCTCTGTGTGGTGAGTCTATGGGTCTCTGTGTGGTGAGTCTATGGGTCTCTGTGTCGTGAGTCTGTGGGTCTCTGTGTGGTGAGTCTATGGGTCTCTGTGTGGTGAGTCTATGGGTCTCTGTGTAGTGAGTCTATGGATCTCTGTGTGGTGAGTCTATGGGTCTCTGTGTGGTGAGTCTATGGGTCTCTGTGTGGTGATTCTGTGGGTCTCTGTGTGGTGAGTCTGTGGGTCTCTGTGTGGTGAGACTGTGGGTCTCAGTGTGGTGAGTCTATGGGTCTATGGGTCTCTTTGTGGTGAGTGTGTGGGTCTCTGTGTAGTGAGTCTATGGGTCTCTGTGTAGTGAGTCTATGGGTCTCTGTGTGGAGAGTCTGTGGGTCTCTGTGTGGTGAGTCTGTGGGTCTCTGTGTGGTGAGTCTGTGGGTCTCTGTGTGTTGAGTCTACGGGTCTCTGTGTGGTGAGTCTGTGGGTCTCTGTGTGGTGAGTCTGTGGGTCTCTGTGTGGTGAGTCTATCGGTCTCTGTGTGGTTAGTCTATGGGTCTCTGTGTGGTGAGTTTGTGGGTCTCTGTGTGGTGAGTCTATGTGTCTCTGTGTGGTGAGTCTATGGGTCTCTGTGTGGTGAGTTTGTGGGTCTCTGTGTGGTGAGACTATGGGTCTCTGTGTGGTGAGTCTGTGGGTCTGCGTGGTGAGTGTGTGGGTCTCTGTGTGGTGAGTCTATGTGTCTCTGTGTGGTGAGTCTATGGGTCTCTGTGTGGTGAGTCAATGGGTCTCTGTGTGGTGAATCTGTGGGTCTCTGGGTGGTGAGGCTATGGTTCTCTGTGTGGTGAGTCTGTGGGTCTCTGTGTGGTGAGTCTGTGGGTCTCTGTGTGGTGAGTCTATGGGTCTATGGGTCTCTGTGTGGTGAGTGTGTGGGTCTCTGTGTGGTGAGTCTATGGGTCTCTGTGTGGTGAGTCTGTGGGTCTCTGTGTGGTGAGTCTATGGGTCTCTGTGTGGTGAGTCTATGGGCCTCTGTGTGGTGAGTCTATGGGTCTCTGTGTGGTGAGTCTATGGGTTTCTGTTTGGTGAGTCTATGGGTCTCTGTGTGGTGAGTCTATGAGTCTCTAGGTCTCTGTGTGGTGAGTCTATGGGTCTCTGTGTGGTGAGTCTATGAGTCTATCGGTCTCTGTGTGGTGAGTCTTCGAGTCTATAGGTCTCTGTGTGGTGAGTCTATGGGTATTTGTGTGATGAGTCTATGGTTCTCTGTGTGATGATGAGTCTATGGGTCTCCGTGTGGTGAGACTATGAGTCTATAGGTCTCTGTGTGGTGAGTCTATGAGTCTATGGGTCTCTGTGCAGTGAGTCTGTGGGTCTCTGTGTGGTGAGTCTATGTGACTCTGTGTAGTCAGTCTATGGGTCTCTGTGTGGTGAGTCTATGGGTCTCTGTGTGGTGAGTCTGTGGGTCTCTGTGTGGTGAGTCTGTGGGTCTCTGTGTGGTGAGTCTATGTGACTCTGTGTAGTCAGTCTATGGGTCTCTGTGTGGTGAGTCTATGGGTCTCTGTGTGGTGAGTCTGTGGGTCTCTGTGTGGTGAGTCTATGGGTCTCTGTGTGGTGAGTCTATGGGTCTCTGTGTGGTGAGTATATGGGTCTCTGTGTGGTGAGTCTATGAGTCTATAGGTCTCTGTGGGGTGAGTCTATGGGTCTCTGTGTGGTGAGTCTGTGGGTCTCTGTTTGGTGAGTCTGTGGGTCTCTGGGTGGTGAGTCTATGGGTCTATGGATCTCTGTGTGATGAGTGTGTGGGTCTCTGTGTGGTGAGTCTATGGGTCTCTGTGTGGTGAGTCTGTGGGTCTCTGTGTGGTGAGTCTATGGGTCTCTGTGTGGTGAGTCTATGGGTCTCTGTGTGGTGAGTCTATGGGTCTCTGTGTGTTGAGTCTGTTGGTCTCTGTGTGGTGAGTCTATGGGTTTCTGTGTAGTGAGTCTGTGGGTCTCTGTGTGGTGAGTCTGTGGGTCTCTGTGTGGTGAGTCTGTGGGTCTCTGGGTGGTGAGTGTATGGGTCTATGGGTCTCTGTGTGGTGAGTGTGTGGGTCTCTGTGTGGTGAGTCTATGGGTCTCTGTGTGGTGAGTCTGTGGGTCTCTGTGTGGTGAGTCTGTGGGCCTCTGTGTGGTGAGTCTGTGGTTCTCTGTGTGGTGAGTCTATGGGTTTCTGTGTGGTGAGTCTGTGGGTCTCTGTGTGGTGAGTCTATGGGTCTCTGTGTGGTGAGTCTATGGGCCTCTGTGTGGTTTGTCTATGGGTCTCTGTGTGGTGAGTCTATGGGTTTCTGTTTGGTGAGTCTATGGGTCTCTGTGTGGTGAGTCTATGAGTCTCTAGGTCTCTGTGTGGTGAGTCTATGGGTCTCTGTGTGGTGAGTCTATGAGTCTATAGGTCTCTGTGTGGTGAGTCTTCGAGTCTATAGGTCTCTGTGTGGTGAGTCTATGGGTCTTTGTGTGATGAGTCTATGGTTCTCTGTGTGATGATGAGTCTATGGGTCTCTGTGTGGTGAGACTATGATTCTATAGGTCTATGTGTGGTGAGTCTATGAGTCTATGGGTCTCTGTGCAGTGAGTCTGTGGGTCTCTGTGTGGTGAGTCTATGTGACTCTGTGTAGTCAGTCTATGGGTCTCTGTGTGGTGAGTCTATGGGTCTCTGTGTGGTGAGTCTGTGGGTCTCTGTGTGGTGAGTCTGTGGGTCTCTGTGTGGTGAGTCTATGTGGCTCTGTGTAGTCAGTCTATGGGTCTCTGTGTGGTGAGTCTATGGGTCTCTGTGTGGTGAGTCTGTGGGTCTCTGTGTGGTGAGTCTGTGGGTCTCTGTGTGGTGAGTCTATGGGTCTCTGTGTGGTGAGTCTGTGGGTCTCTGTGTGGTGAGTCTATGGGTCTCTGTGTGGTGAGTCTATGGGTCTCTGTGTGGTGAGTATATGGGTCTCTGTGTGGTGAGTCTATGAGTCTATAGGTCTCTGTGGGGTGAGTCTATGGGTCTCTGTGTGGTGAGTCTGTGGGTCTCTGTTTGGTGAGTCTGTGGGTCTCTGGGTGGTGAGTCTATGGGTCTATGGATCTCTGTGTGATGAGTGTGTGGGTCTCTGTGTGGTGAGTCTATGGGTCTCTGTGTGGTGAGTCTATGGGTCTCTGTGTGGTGAGTCTATGGGTCTCTGTGTGGTGAGTATATGGGTCTCTGTGTGGTGAGTCTATGAGTCTATAGGTCTCTGTGGGGTGAGTCTATGGGTCTCTGTGTGGTGAGTCTGTGGGTCTCTGTTTGGTGAGTCTGTGGGTCTCTGGGTGGTGAGTCTATGGGTCTATGGATCTCTGTGTGATGAGTGTGTGGGTCTCTGTGTGGTGAGTCTATGGGTCTCTGTGTGGTGAGTCTGTGGGTCTCTGTGTGGTGAGTCTATGGGTCTCTGTGTGGTGAGTCTATGGGTCTCTGTGTGGTGAGTCTATGGGTCTCTGTGTGTTGAGTCTGTTGGTCTCTGTGTGGTGAGTCTATGGGTTTCTGTGTAGTGAGTCTATGGGTCTCTGTGTGGTTAGTCTATGGGTCTCTGTGGTGAGTCTATGGGTCTCTGTGTGGTGAGTCTATGGGTCTCTGTGTGGTGAGTCTATGGGTCTCTGTGTGGTGAGTCTATGGGTCTCTGTGTGGTGAGTCTATGGATCTCTGTGTGGTGAGTCTATGGGTCTCTGTGTGGTCAGTCTATGGGTCTGGGTGATGAGTCTGTGGGTCTCTGTGTGGTGAGTCTGTGGGTCTCTATGGGGGGAGGGGGGAGAGAGGGGTTGGGGCTGGGCCAGGGGGCGGGGCTGGTCCCTTCTCGTTCCCATGACAACTACAATGGCCCACTGGGACCCAAGGTCACGGCGATGATGCCGACGTTTCGTTCCCGCAGCCAGATCAGCAGCAGCATCATCACTCTCACCATCACCACCATCACCATCACCACCATCATCTTCATCACTATCACCACCATCACCACCACCACCATCACCACCATCATCATCAGCACCGCCACCACAATCATCACCATCATCATCACCATCATCATCACCATCACCATCTCCACCACCATCACCATCACCACCATCACCACCATCACCACCACCATCACCACCACCATCACCATCACCACCATCACCACCATCACCACCACCATCACCATCACCACCATCACCACCACCATCACCACCACCATCACCACCACCACCATCACCATCATCACCATCATCATCACCACCATCACCACCATCACCACCATCACCACCACCATCACCACCACCATCACCACCATCACCACCATCACCACCACCATCACCACCACCATCACCATCACCACCATCACCACCACCATCACCACCACCATCACCACCAACATCACCATCATCATCATCCCCACCACCACCACAATCATCACCACCATCATCACCACCATCATCACCATCATCACCATCAAAACTATCACCATCATCACCATTATCAGCATCACCACCACCATTACCATCACCACCACCATCACCACCACCACTATCACCATCATCACCATCATCAGCATCAACAACAACAACAACCGCCATTCGCCACTAAGTGGCGGTGACGTCACCACGACGCTTGTGCCAGGCTATGTGCACCGTGAGGCCACGTGAAGTGTCGAACACCCGCTGGCAGGAGGTCACTGGGCAGACCCAGGTGCCACGGGTCGACTGACTGAGATGACTGGCTGATGCACCACCTGTGCCCCCTACTGTGCCAACCTGCTGTGCTTTAGCCATCCGGCGCTCCGCTCGTTGTTGTGAGCGTCGCTCCTCCACCCTCCGTTGTTGTTGGAGGGCGACTACCTCCAACTGCACAGTAGCATCCTTCACGAGCCTCCTCCACAGAGGCCGATCTTGACACCGCTGGTACCAGTCATCGGCAAGTCCACTCAGCTCCACGTCCTCCTGTACCACATCACTCCATCTCTTCTCTAGCCCGTGTCGCGCCCGCTTAGCCCCCTCAATCCGGCCGAACAAAAGCTGTTTCGGCATGCGGTGGCTGGGCATGCGGGCTACATGACCCAGCCATCGCAGCCTTGCCTGCCGGAGGAGCTCACCGATGGGACCTTGCCCAGATCTTTCAACGATTTGTGAGCTCCTCACACAATCCAGTCTGGTTAAACCCAGGATGGATCGTAGGCAGGCCAGCCTAAATGTTTCTAACCGGCGAAGATGTTCCATTAGGGGGGTCCACGTTTCGCAAGCGTAGAGAAGGGCGGGAATGACCGTGGCCGAGAAGACCTGAAGCTTAGTGCGGAGCGACAGACCAGGTAGCTTCCACACAGCGTTACGCAACCGATGAAAAGATATTGCCGCTCGACTGATTCGGAGTGAGACCTCTGCTGTTAAACTGGAGCCAGTCATAAGCAAACTGCCCAAGTATGGGAAACTCTCCACTCTCTCCACAACTGCCCCATCACCGATTGGGAGTTGTGGGGGTGGAGTGTCCAATGGTACAAAATACCCAGACAGGTGCTTAGTTTTGGTGGGGCTGATGGTAAGGCCCCACCTCTTAGTGGCACGCTCCAGTCTCAGCAGCAGCGTCTCCAACTCCTCCTCTGACTGAGCAGCTATTACCAAATCATCAGCATACATAACGTGGTTGAGCAATAGGGAGCCATCCCTTGACTGCACCCGGGCATCGATCAGCCTCCCATTATATCTGTACCATATGGAGATTCCCCCATTACAGCTATTGAAGGCTTCATGGACTACGTGGTCAAAATAGATGTTAAATAATGTGGGAGCCAGAGGACATCACTGTCGCACCCCAAGGTGTACAGGGAAAGGCTCTGACTCCCGGCCACGTAGTTTTACCCGGGCCTGCTCACCATCATGAAGGTCCTTAATGATCGTGAGCAGAGGGTCAGGTACTCCAAAAGCACGAAGAACGACCCAGAGCCCAGGCCTACTGATGGTATCATAGGCCTTGACCAGGTCAATAAAGCAGAGATGTAGGTCTTGTTGGTATTCCCTACACCTCTGCTGTAGCAGACGGACAGAAAATATGGCATCTGTGCAGGACCGCCCTTTCCTGAAACCGCATTGGGGCTCCGCAAGCCTCTCCTCAGCGTGCCTGGCAAGGCGATGTTGAATAATCCTTGCCAGGACCTTTCCCGGCCCACTGAGGAGTGAGATGCCCCTGTAGTTGTTACAGTCTGTGCGGTCCCCCTTCTTAAAAAGGGGGACCACCAGGGCATCCTTCCAATCCTGCGCAACCCGTCCAGTGGTCCAGACTGTTGTTATGATGTCATATAGGGCAGTCTGTGCACAAACGCCACCCTCCCTCAGCATTTCGCTTGGGAGATCATCTCTGCCGCTGCCTTTCCTGGTCTCAGACTCCGGATCGCCTTCAGTACTTCCTCAACAGATGGCACCTCAGCCAGCCACTCACAGGGGGTGACTTCTTCCAATATTTGAGGCACCGCAGCCTCAGCAGGGTCATCCTCACTTTGTGCCACGATGTTTTCCTGGCTGAGGGATTTTCCCTCCCCCAGGACCTCACAGAAATGCTCAGCAAATCTGCAAACCTGTTCCTGGGGGTCGGAGATTGGATCACCGTTTATTCCCCTAATGATGGTAAAAGGTGTGGCGCTGCAGATTACTTTTTTGATGGAGTTAAATAGAGATTTGTGATCACGGGCCACTGAGGCAGACTCCATCTCCTCAGCAACCCGCGACCACCACCCATCCTTGCAGCGCCTCACGGCTCTCCGAACCTCCGAGCGAAGGCTGCGGTAAGCCTCCTCATTCTCTGACGTGGGATTCTGTAGCCGATGACAGTGGGCCTGTCGCTTTTTCTCAACCATCCTGAACACCTCCTCTGTCAGCTAGGGTCTCTGGGGAGGTCTGGACCGCGTACCTAAAGCAGCCATTGCAGCTGCATGAGTCACAGTCTTAAACCTCGCCCATTTACCCTCGACATCAGGAGGAGTCGGGGACAATGCCAATCCCAGCCGCAAGCGATGATGAAATTCTTGCTTGCAACTTTCATCAGCGAGCTGAGACCAGGCCACCTTAGGTGTGAATGGGGTCCTGGGTGTACACCCACCACCGGAGTGGAAGAATGGCAGGTGTATCTTACAGATGACAAGTCGATGGTCAGAGGGCAGATCAGCTCCACGGTAGGTCCTGGTGTCAAGGACATGGGCTCGCATCCGCTGGTCCGTCACTATCTAGTCCAGCAGATGTTTTTGCTTGGACCCGGCATGCATCCATGATGTTGTGTGGATGCGCCGATGCCGGAACAGCGTGTTGGCAATTACAAGCCCATGGGCTGCACAAAAATCTAGCAGCCTCCTACCGTTGTTATTGAGCTGATCTGGCCCATGCCCTCCAATCACTCCAGACCAGGTGCCAGTATCATGACCAACTCGGGCATTGAAGTCACCCAACATGATGACTCTATCCCGAGGGGCCACTTTAGCCAGCACCTGTAACAGGAGGTCATAGAAGGCATCTGACTCATCGGCTTTGCCTGCATCCCTCCACGGATGTTCATCTTCGGTGGGGGCATAAGTAACCACGACCACCATTCCTCGCCTCCGGTTGATGGAAGGCGAGCCCAAAGTAGCCTGGGGCTTACAGCTTCCCACACCTCACCGCCACGCTCCCACGCCCCCTTCATTCTTTTGTTCAAAAGAAGAGCCACACCCTGTTGTTTGGCAGTCTGCTGCCCCGAGTAGAGGACTGTCCACCCCTCATGGTGGCAGGAGCCAGAGCCGGTCCACCAGACCTCCTGAATGCCGCATAGATCCAGGCGGTACCGGTCCAGCTCCCGACAGAGAAGTGGCAGCCTCTCCTCCGCAGTGAGCATTCGAACATTCCACGTGGCCACCAGTAGTGGCTTTTCGTTGTTTCTGGAGTAGCCCCGAGGGTAGAGATTCAATCTCCTGGCTCCGCCAATTGGGGTTTTGCCAGGAGACGTCATAGACGCCTGGCCCCCCGGGGCCTCCGGCACAAGCTTATTAGTTACATATTTCAGTTTAACTCGTGGTTTCGTGGTAATTAATTGAAGGTGGAGGGGTTACCAGCCCCTCGCACCCGTCCAGAGCCCCCGTTTAGCCTCTGTGGTGGTCACAGACGCCATGAGGGGAGGAGCCAATCAAAATTGGATCTCCCCCCACAGCACTGTCCACGACAGAGTTGCCCGTCCGGCACCGCAAGGAGGTAGGGGGTTGTTTTGTCATCAGCATCACCACCACCATCACCACCACCACCATCATCACCACCATCATCACCACCATCACCATCATCAGCATCACCACCACCATCACCACCACCATCATCATCACCACCACCACCATCATCACCACCATCATCACCACCATCATCACCATCATCAGCATCACCACCAACATCACCATCACCACCACCATCACCACCACCATCACCATCACCACCACCAATACCATCATCATCACCACCACCATCATCATCAGCATCACCACCATCACCACCATCATCACCATCACCACCATCACCACCATCATCACCACCACCACCATCATCATCACCATCATCAGCATCGCCATCATCAGCATCACCGTCACCACCACCACCACCACCATCACCACCATCACTACCATCAACACCACCATTACCACCATCATCATCACCACCACCATCACCACCATCACCACCACCATCACCACCACCACCATCACCACCATCATCATCACCACCATCTCCACCATCATCACCATCATCACCATCACCATCACCACCACCACCATCACCACCATCACCACCACCATCACCACCACCATCACCACCATCACCATCACCACCACCATCACCACCATCACCACCATCACCACCACCATCACCACCACCATCACTATCATCACCATCATCAGCATCATCACTATCACCATCATCACCATCATCAGCATCACCACCACCATCACCACCACCACCATCATCACCACCATCATCACCACCATCATCTCCATCATCAGCATCACCACAACCATCACCACCACCATTATCATCATTATCATCATCATCACCACCACCGCCACCACCATTATCATCACCACCATCACCATCACCACCACCATCACCACCATCACCATCACCACCACCAATACCATCATCATCACACCACCATCAGCATCACCACCATCACCACCATCATCAGCATCACGACCATCACCACCATCATCCCCACCACCACCACCATCATCACCATCATCAGCATCACCATAACCACCACCACCACCACCATCATCACCATCAACACCACCATTACCACCATCATCATCACCACCACCATCACCACCATCACCACCACCATCAACACCACCACCATCACCACCATCATCATCACCACCATCACCATCACCACCATCATCACCATCACCATCATCACCATCACCACCACCACCATCACCACCATCACCACCACCATCACCACCACCATCATCACCATCACCATCACCACCACCATCACCATCACCAACATCACCACCACCATCACCACCACCATCACCACCATCACGATCAATACCATCACCACCATCACCACCACCATCACCACCACCACTACCATCACCACCACCATCACCACCATCACCACCATCATTACCATCACCACCATCATCACCATCACCATCACCACCATCAACACCACCATCACCACCATCACCACCACCATCACCACCACCATCACCACCAACATCACCACCATCACCACCATCATCATCACCACCATCACCACCATCACCACCACCATCACCACCACCATCACCACTACCACCATCATCACCATCACCACCACCATCACGATCATCATCACCACCACCACAATCATCAGCATGACCATCACCACCACCATCACCACCATCAACACCTCCATCACCATCACCACCATCACCACTACCACCATCATCATCGTCACCACCACCATCACCATCATCATCACCACCATCATCACCACCACCATCACCACTACCACCATCATCACCATCACCACCACCAGTCACCATCACCACCACCATCACCATCATCATCACCACCACCACCACCATCATCAGCATCACCATCACCACCACCCATCACCACCACCCCAATCACCACCATCACCACCGTCATCACCACCACCATCATCATCACCACCACCGTCACCACCATCACCATCATCACCATCACCATCACAACCATCATCACCACCACCATCACCACCATCACCACCACCGTCACCACTATCACCATCACCACCACCATCACCATCACCACCATCACCACCACCATCACCACCATCACCATCACCACCACAACCATCACCACCATCATCACCACCGGTACCACCATCACAGCCACCATCACCACCAGCACCATCACCACCATCATCACCACCATCATCACCATCACCATCATCACCATCATCCACCACCACCACCACCACCATCACCACCACCATCACCACCACCATCACCATCACCACCAACATCACCAGCACCACCACCATCATCATCACCACCATCACCACCATCACCACCACCATCACCACCACCATCACCACCACCATCACCACCATCATCACCATCACCATCACCACCACCATCACCACCATCACCACCATCATCACCACCACCATCACCACCATCACCATCATCACCAGCACCACCACCATCACCACCAACACCATCACCATCACCACTACCACCATCATCACCATCACCACCACCATCACAATCACCACCACCATCACCACCACCATCACCATCACCTCCACCATCACCATCATCACCATCACCACCATCAACATCACCACCATCACCACCTTCACCACCATCATCACCATCACCACCATCATCACCACCACCATCACCACCACCACCACCACCATCATCAGCATCACCATCACCATCACCACCACCACCACCACCCCCATCACCACCATCATCACCACCATCACCACCAACATCACCATCACCACCATCACCATCACCACCAACATCACCATCACCACCATCACCACCATCATCACCACCATCATCACCAACATCATCACCATCACCACCATCACCACCATCACCACCACCATCACCACCACCCCAATCATCACCATCACCACCATCATCACCATCAGCACCATCACCACCGTCATCACCACCACCATCATCATCACCATCATCAGCATCACCATCACCACCACCATCAAAACCACCATCACCACCATCATCATCACCACCACCGTCACCACCATCACCATCACCACCATCACCATCACCACCAACATCACCATCACCACCATCACCACCATCATCACCACCATCATCACCAACATCATCACCATCACCACCATCACCACCATCACCACCACCATCACCACCACCATCAAAACCACCATCATCATCACCACCACCACCGTCACCACCATCACCATCATCACCATCACCATCACAACCATCATCACCACCATCACCACCACCGTCACCACCATCACCACCACCACCACCATCACCACCACAATCACCATCACCACCACAATCACCACCACCACCACCATCACCACCACAATCATCATCACCACCACAATCACCACCACCATCACCACAATCACCACCACAACCGGAGCTGGGGGCGGGGCGGGGGACAGGGGGCGGGGCTGGGGGTGGGGCGATGGGGGGAGGTGATGGTGGCGAGGGGAGGGGCTACCGAGGGGAGGGGCTACCGAGGGGAGGGGCTACCGAGGGGAGGGGCTACCGAGGGGAGGGGCTACCCCCCCCCCCCCCAACAATTTGTATAAAAGTCGCCGTCAAGAATCACAGAGATCATTGGTGAGTCAGTGGTGAGGAGTGGTGAGGAGTGGTGAGGAGACAGTGGTGAGGAGTGGTGAGGAGTCAGTGGTGAGGAGTAGGAGTAGTGAGGAGACAGTGGTGAGGAGTGGTGAGGATTGGTGAGGAGTAGGAGTAGTGAGGAGACAGTGGTGAGGAGTGGTGAGGAGTGGTGAGGAGTAGGAGTAGTGAGGAGGCATTGGTGAGGAGTGGTGAGGAGTGGTGAGGAGTGGTGAGGAGGCAGTGGTGAGGAGTGGTGAGGAGTGGTGAGGAGTGGTGAGGAGTGGTGAGGAGGCATTGGTGAGGAGTCAGTGGTGAGGAGTGGTGAGGAGTGGTGAGGAGTGGTGAGGACATGGCGAAGGCGTCTGTCCGTGTGGTCGCTGCTGTGACCATGTCAACACTCACCCTGCTCGTGACTGGTGAGTGGTGAGTGAGTGGTGAGTGATGAGTGAGTGGGTGAGTGAGTGGTGAGTGAGTGAGTGGTGAGTGAGTGGTGAGTGAGTGGTGAGTGAGTGAGTGGTGAGTGAGTGGTGAGTGAGTGGGTGAGTGGGTGGTGAGTGAGTGGTGAGTGAGTGAGTGGTGAGTGAGTGGTGAGTGAGTGGGTGAGTGAGTGAGTGGGTGGTGAGTGAGTGAGTGGTGAGTGGGTGGGTGAGTGAGTGGGTGAGTGAGTGAGTTGGTGAGTGAGTGAGTGGTTAGTGGGTGGGTGAGTGAGTGAGTGAGTGGATGAGTGGG
>NW_027423276.1:62189-107189 GCF_048934315.1 Petromyzon marinus
CCTCACCACTCCTCACCACTCCTCACCACTCCTCACCACTGTCACCTCACTACTCCTACTCCTCACCACTGACTCCTCACCCACTCCTCACCACTCCTCACCACTCCTCACCAATGCCTCCTCACTACTCCTACTCCTCACCACTCCTCACCACTGCCTCCTCACCACTCCTCACCACTGATCACCACTCCTCACCACTCCTCACCACTGCCTCCTCACCACTCCTCACCACTCCTCACCACTGACTCCTCACCAATGCCTCCTCACTACTCCTACTCCTCACCACTCCTCACCACTCCTCACCACTCCTCACCACTGACTCCTCACCAATGCCTCCTCACTACTCCTACTCCTCACCACTCCTCACCACTCCTCACCACTCCTCACCACTGACTCCTCACCAATGCCTCCTCACTACTCCTACTCTTCACCAGTCCTCACCACTCCTCACCACTCCTCACCACTGTCTCCTCACCAATCCTCACCACTCCTCACCACTGACTCACCAATGATCTCTGTGATTCTTGACGGCGACTTTTATAGAAATTGTTGGGGGGGGGGGGGGTAGCCCCTCCCCTCGGTAGCCCCTCCCCTCGGTAGCCCCTCCCCTCGCCACCATCACCTCCCCCCATCGCCCCACCCCCAGCCCCGCCCCCTGTCCCCCGCCCCGCCCCCAGCTCCGGTTGTGGTGGTGATTGTGGTGATGGTGGTGGTGATGGTGGTGGTGGTGATGGTGATTGTGGTGATGGTGGTGGTGATGGTGATTGTGGTGATGGTGGTGGTGATGGTGGTGGTGATGGTGGTGGTGATGGTGGTGGTGATGGTGATGGTGGTGGTGATGGTGGTGATGGTGATGATGGTGATGGTGGTGACGGTGGTGGTGGTGATGATGATGGTGGTTTTGATGGTGGTGGTGGTGATGGTGGTGATGGTGGTGATGGTGATGCTGATGGTGGTGATGGTGATGTTGGTGGTGATGGTGGTGATGATGGTGGTGATGGGGGTGGTGGTGGTGGTGGTGATGGTGATGGTGTGCTGGCTGGATGATGGTGGTGGTGGTGGTGATGGTGGTGGTGATGATGGTGGTGATGGTGATGATGGTGGTGAAGGTGGTGATGGTGGTGATGTTGATGGTGGTGATGGTGATGATGGTGATGGTGGAGGTGATGGTGATGGTGGTGGTGATGGTGGTGGTGATTGTGATGGTGGTGGTGATGGTGATGATGGTGGTAGTGGTGATGGTGATGGTGTTGGTGGTGATGGTGGTGGTGCTGGTGATGATGGTGATGGTGGTGATGGTGGTGGTGATGGTGATGGTGATGATGGTGGTGATGGTGGTGATGGTGGTGGTGATGGTGATGGTGATGATGGTGGTGATGGTGATGGTGGTGATGGTGGTGGTGATGGTGGTGGTGATGGTGGTGATGGTGGTGATGATGATGGTGGTGATGGTGGTGATGGTGATGTGGTGGTGATGGTGATGGTGGTGGTGATGGTGGTGGTGGTGATGGTGGTGGTGGTGATGTTGGTGGTGATGGTGATGGTGGTGGTGATGGTGGTGGTGATGGTGGTGATGGTGGTGATGATGATGGTGGTGATGATGGTGATGGTGATGATGGTGGTGATGATGGTGGTGATGGTGCTGGTGGTGATGGTGGCTGTGATGGTGGTGCCGGTGGTTATGATGGTGGTGATGGTTGTGGTGGTGATGGTGATGGTGGTGATGGTGGTGGTGATGGTGGTGATGGTGGTGGTGATGGTGATAGTGGTGACGGTGGTGGTGATGGTGGTGATGGTGGTGGTGATGATGGTTGTGATGGTGATGGTGATGATGGTGATGGTGGTGACGGTGGTGGTGATGATGATGGTGGTGGTGATGACGGTGGTGATGGTGGTGATTGGGGTGGTGGTGATGGTGGTGGTGATGGTGATGCTGATGATGGTGGTGGTGGTGGTGATGATGATGGTGATGGTGGTGGTGATGGTGATGGTGGTGGTGATGGTGATGATGGTGGTAGTGGTGATGGTGGTGATGGTGGTGGTGATGATGGTGGTGATGATGATGGTGATGGTGGTGGTGATGATGATGATGGTGGTAGTGGTGATGGTGGTGATGGTGATGGAGGTGTTGATGGTGGTGATGGTGGTGGTGATGGTCATGCTGATGATTGTGGTGGTGGTGATGATGATGGTGATGGTGGTGGTGATGGTGATGATGGTGGTAGTGGTGATGGTGATGGTGGTGGTGATGATGGTGGTGATGGTGATGGTGGTGGTGATGGTGGTGGTGATGGTGGTGATGGTGGTGATGATGATGGTGGTGATGGTGGTGATGTTGGTGGTGATGGTGATGGGTGGTGGTGATGGTGGTGGTGATGGTGGTGATGGTGGTGTTGATGGTGGTGATGGTGATGGTGATGATGGTGGTGATGGTAATGATGGTGGTGATGGTGGTGATGGTGGTGGTGATGGTGTGATGGTGGTGATGGTATTGATCGTGATGGTGGTGATGGTGGTGGTGATGGTGGTGGTGATGTTGGTGATGGTGATGGTGGTGGTGATGGTGATGGTGATGATGGTGGTGGTGATGGTGGTGGTGATGGTGGTGATGGTAGTGGTGGTGATGGTGATGATGGTGATGGTGATGATGGTGGTGATGGTGATGGTGGTGATGATGATGGTGGTGATGGTGGTGGTGTTGATGGTGGTGGTGATGGTGGTGATGGTGGTGGTGATGATGATGGTGGTAATGGTGGTGTTGATGGTGATGATGGTGGTGGTGGTGGTGGTTATGGTGATGCTGATGATGGTGATGATGGTGGTGGTGGTGGGGATGATGGTGGTGATGGTCGTGATGCTGATGATGGTGGTGATGGTGGTGATGCTGATGGTGGTGTGATGATGATGGTATTCGTGGTGGTGATGGTGATGGTGGTGATGGTGGTGGTGATGGTGATGGTGGTGATGATAATGGTGGTGGCGGTGGTGGTGATGATGATGATAATGATGATAATGGTGGTGGTGATGGTTGTGGTGATGCTGATGATGGAGATGATGGTGGTGATGATGGTGGTGATGATGGTGGTGGTGGTGATGGTGGTGGTGATGCTGATGATGGTGATGATGGTGATAGTGATGATGCTGATGATGGTGATGATAGTGATGGTGGTGGTGATGGTGGTGGTGATGGTGGTGATGGTGGTGATGGTGGTGGTGATGGTGATGGTGGTGATGGTGGTGGTGATGGTGGTGATGGTGGTGGTGGTGATGGTGATGGTGATGATGGTGATGATGGTGGAGATGGTGGTGATGATGATGATGGTGGTGGTGGTGATGGTGGTGGTGATGGTGGTGATGGTGGTGGTGATGATGATGGTGGTAATGGTGGTGTTGATGGTAGTGATGGTGGTGATGGTGGTGGTGGTGGTGGTGACGGTGATGCTGATGATGGCGATGCTGATGATGGTGATGATGATGGTGGTGGTGGTGATGATGGTGGTGATGGTGGTGATGGTGGTGATGGTGATGATGGTGGTGATGGTGGTGATGCTGATGATGATGGTGGTGGTGATGATGATGGTATTGGTGGTGGTGATGGTGATGGTGGTGGTGATGGTGGTGGTGATGGTGATGGTGGTGGTGATGCTGATGATGGTGATGGTGGTGATGATGGTGGTGATGATGGTGGTGGTGGTGATGGTGGTGGTGATGCTGATGACAAAACAACCCCCTACCGCCTTGCGGTGCCGGATGGGCAACTCTGTCGTGGACAGTGCTGTGGGGGGAGATCCAATTTTGATTGGCTCCTCCCCTCATGGCGTCTGTGACGACCACAGAGGCTAAACGGGGGCTCTGGACGGGTGCGAGGGGCTGGTAACCCCTCCACCTTCAATTAATTACCACTAAAGCACGAGTTAAACTGAAATATATAACTAATAAGCTTGTGCCGGAGGCCCCGGGGGGCCAGGCGTCTATGACGTCTCCTGGCCAAACCCCAATTGGCGGAGCCAGGAGATTGAATCTCTACCCTCGGGGCTACTCCAGAAACAACGAAAAGCCACTACTGGTGGCCACGTGGAATGTTCGAATGCTCACTGCGGAGGAGAGGCTGCCACTTCTCTGTCGGGAGCTGGACCGGAACCGCCTGGATCTATGCGGCATTCAGGAGGTCTGGTGGACCGGCTCTGGCTCCTGCCACCATGAGGGGTGGACAGTCCTCTACTCGGGGCAGCAGACTGCCAAACAACAGGGTGTGGCTCTTCTTTTGAACAAAAGAATGAAGGGGGCGTGGGAGCGTGGCGGTGAGGTGTGGGAAGCTGTAAGCCCCAGGCTACTTTGGGCTCGCCTTCCATCAACCGGAGGCGAGGAATGGTGGTCGTGGTTACTTATGCCCCCACCGAAGATGAACATCCGTGGAGGGATGCAGGCAAAGCCGATGAGTCAGATGCCTTCTATGACCTCCTGTTACAGGTGCTGGCTAAAGTGGCCCCTCGGGATAGAGTCATCATGTTGGGTGACTTCAATGCCCGAGTTGGTCATGATACTGGCACCTGGTCTGGAGTGATTGGAGGGCATGGGCCAGATCAGCTCAATAACAACGGTACGAGGCTGCTAGATTTTTGTGCAGCCCATGGGCTTGTAATTGCCAACACGCTGTTCCGGCATCGGCGCATCCACACAACATCATGGATGCATGCCGGGTCCAAGCAAAAACATCTGCTGGACTAGATAGTGACGGACCAGCGGATGCGAGCCCATGTCCTTGACACCAGGACCTACCGTGGAGCTGATCTGCCCTCTGACCATCGACTAGTCATCTGTAAGATACACCTGCCATTCTTCCACTCCGGTGGTGGGTGTACACCCAGGACCCCATTCACACCTAAGGTGGCCTGGTCTCAGCTCGCTGATGAAAGTTGCAAGCAAGAATTTCATCATCACTTGCGGCTGGGATTGGCATTGTCCCCGACTCCTCCTGATGTCGAGGGTAAATGGGCGAGGTTTAAGACTGTGACTCATGCAGCTGCAATGGCTGCTTTAGGTACGCGGTCCAGACCTCCCCAGAGACCCTAGCTGACAGAGGAGGTGTTCAGGATGGTTGAGAAAAAGCGACAGGCCCACTGTCATCGGCTACAGAATCCCACGTCAGAGAATGAGGAGGCTTACCGCAGCCTTCGCTCGGAGGTTCGGAGAGCCGTGAGGCGCTGCAAGGATGGGTGGTGGTCGCGGGTTGCTGAGGAGATGGAGTCTGCCTCAGTGGCCCGTGATCACAAATCTCTATTTAACTCCATCAAAAAAGTAACCTGCAGCGCCACACCTATTACCATCATTAGGAGAAAAAACGGTGATCCAATCTCCGACCCCCAGGAACAGGTTTGCAGATTTGCTGAGCATTTCTGTGAGGTCCTGGGGGAGGGAAAATCCCTCAGCCAGGAAAACATCGTGGCACAAAGTGAGGATGACCCTGCTGAGGCTGCGGTGCCTCTAATATTGGAAGAAGTCACCCCCTGTGAGTGGCTGGCTGAGGTGCCATCTGTTGAGGAAGTACTGAAGGCGATCCGGAGTCTGAGACCAGGAAAGGCAGCGGCAGAGATGATCTCCCAAGCGAAATGCTGAGGGAGGGTGGCGTTTGTGCACAGACTGTCCTATATGACATCATAACAACAGTCTGGACCACTGGACGGGTTGCGCAGGATTGGAAGGATGCCCTGGTGGTCCCCCTTTTTAAGAAGGGGGACCACACAGACTGTAACAACTACAGGGGCATCTCACTCCTCAGTGGGCCGGGAAAGGTCCTGGCAAGGATTATTCAGCATCGCCTTGCCAGGCACGCTGAGGAGAGGCTTGCGGAGCCCCAATGCGGTTTCAGGAAAGGGCGGTCCTGCACAGATGCCATATTTTCTGTCCGTCTGCTACAGCAGAGGTGTAGGGAATACCAACAAGACCTACATCTCTGCTTTATTGACCTGGTCAAGGCCTATGATACCATCAGTAGGCCTGGGCTCTGGGTCGTTCTTCGTGCTTTTGGAGTACCTGACCCTCTGCTCACGATCATTAAGGACCTTCATGATGGTGAGCAGGCCCGGGTAAAACTACGTGGCTGGGAGTCAGAGCCTTTCCCTGTACACCTTGGGGTGCGACAGTGATGTCCTCTGGCTCCCACATTATTTAACATCTATTTTGACCACGTAGTCCATGAAGCCTTCAATAGCTGTAATGGGGGAATCTCCATATGGTACAGATATAATGGGAGGCTGATCGATGCCCGGGTGCGGTCAAGGGATGGCTCCCTATTGCTCAACCACGTTATGTATGCTGATGATTTGGTAATAGCTGCTCAGTCAGAGGAGGAGTTGGAGACGCTGCTGCTGAGACTGGAGCGTGCCACTAAGAGGTGGGGCCTTACCATCAGCCCCACCAAAACTAAGCACCTGTCTGGGTATTTTGTACCATCGGACACTCCACCCCCACAACTCCCAATCGGTGATGGGGCAGTTGTGGAGAGAGTGGAGAGTTTCCCATACTTGGGCAGTTTGCTTATGACTGGCTCCAGTTTAACAGCAGAGGTCTCACTCCGAATCAGTCGAGCGGCAATATCTTTTCATCGGTTGCGTAACGCTGTGTGGAAGCTACCTGGTCTGTCGCTCCGCACTAAGCTTCAGGTCTTCTCGGCCACGGTCATTCCCGCCCTTCTCTACGCTTGCGAAACGTGGACCCCCCTAATGGAACATCTTCGCCGGTTAGAAACATTTAGGCTGGCCTGCCTACGATCCATCCTGGGTTTAACCAGACTGGATTGTGTGAGGAGCTCACAAATCGTTGAAAGATCTGGGCAAGGTCCCATCGGTGAGCTCCTCCGGCAGGCAAGGCTGCGATGGCTGGGTCATGTAGCCCGCATGCCCAGCCACCGCATGCCGAAACAGCTTTTGTTCGGCCGGATTGAGGGGGCTAAGCGGGCGCGACACGGGCTAGAGAAGAGATGGAGTGATGTGGTACAGGAGGACGTGGAGCTGAGTGGACTTGCCGATGACTGGTACCAGCGGTGTCAAGATCGGCCTCTGTGGAGGAGGCTCGTGAAGGATGCTACTGTGCAGTTGGAGGTAGTCGCCCTCCAACAACAACGGAGGGTGGAGGAGCGACGCTCACAACAACGAGCGGAGCGCCGGATGGCTAAAGCACAGCAGGTTGGCACAGTAGGGGGCACAGGTGGTGCATCAGCCAGTCATCTCAGTCAGTCGACCCGTGGCACCTGGGTCTGCCCCGTGACCTCCTGCCAGCGGGCGTTCGAAACTTCACATGGCCTCAGGGTGCACATAGCCTGGCACAAGCGTCGTGGTGACGTCACCGCCACTTAGTGGCGAATGGCGGTTGTTGTTGTTGTTGATGCTGATGATGGTGATGATGGTGATAGTGATGGTGGTGATGGTGGTGGTGATGGAAATGGTGGTGGTGATGCTGATAATGGTGATGATGGTGATAGTTTTGATGGTGATGATGGTGATGATGGTGGTGATGATGGTGGTGATGATTGTGGTGGTGGTGGGGATGATGATGATGGTGATGTTGGTGGTGATGGTGGTGGTGATGGTGGTGGTGATGGTGGTGATGGTGATGGTGGTGGTGATGGTGGTGGTGATGGTGGTGATGGTGGTGGTGGTGATGGTGGTGATGGTGATGGTGGTGGTGATGGTGGTGGTGATGGTGGTGATGGTGGTGGTGATGGTGGTGATGATGGTGGTGATGATTGTGGTGGTGGTGGGGATGATGATGATGGTGATGTTGGTGGTGATGGTGGTGGTGATGGTGGTGGTGATGGTGGTGATGGTGATGGTGGTGGTGATGGTGGTGGTGATGGTGGTGATGGTGGTGATGGTGGTGGTGATGGTGGTGGTGATGGTGGTGATGGTGGTGATGGTGGTGATGATGATGGTGATGATGGTGATGGTGGTGGTGGTGATGGTGGTGGTGATGGTGGTGGTGATGGTGGTGATGGTGATGGTGGTGGTGATGGTGGTGATGGTGGTGATGGTGATGGTGGTGGTGATGGTGGTGGTGATGGTGGTGATGGTGGTGATGGTGATGGTGGTGGAGATGGTGATGGTGATGATGATGGTGATGATGATGGTGATGATTGTGGTGGCGGTGCTGATGATGATGGTGGTGATGGTGGTGGTGGTGATGGTGGTGATAGTGATGAAGATGATGGTGGTGATGGTGGTGATGGTGAGAGTGATGATGCTGCTGCTGATCTGGCTGCGGGAACGAAACGTCGGCATCATCGCCGTGACCTTGGGTCCCAGTGGGCCATTGTAGTTGTCATGGGAACGAGAAGGGACCAGCCCCGCCCCCTGGCCCAGCCCCAACCCCTCTCTCCCCCCTCCCCCCATAGAGACCCACAGACTCACCACACAGAGACCCACAGACTCATCACACAGACCCATAGACTCACCACACAGAGACCCATAGACTCACCACACAGAGATCCATAGACTCACCACACAGAGACCCATAGACTCACCACACAGAGACCCATAGACTCACCACACAGAGACCCATAGACTCACCACACAGAGACCCATAGACTCACCACAGAGACCCATAGACTAACCACACAGAGACCCATAGACTCACTACACAGAAACCCATAGACTCACCACACAGAGACCAACAGACTCAACACACAGAGACCCATAGACTCACCACACAGAGACCCATAGACTCACCACACAGAGACCCATAGACTCACCACACAGAGACCCACAGACTCACCACACAGAGACCCATAGACTCACCACACAGAGACCCACACACTCATCACATAGAGATCCATAGACCCATAGACTCACCACCCAGAGACCCACAGACTCACCAAACAGAGACCCACAGACTCACCACACAGAGACCCATAGACTCACCCCACAGAGACCTATAGACTCATAGACTCACCACACAGAGACTCATATACTCACCACACAGAGACCCATAGACTCACCACACAGAGACCCATAGACTCACCACACAGAGACCCACAGACTCACCACACAGAGACCCATAGACTCACCACACAGAGACCCACAGACTCACCACACAGAGACCCACAGACTCACCACACAGAGACCCATAGACTCACCACACAGAGACCCATAGACTGACTACACAGAGCCACATAGACTCACCACACAGAGACCCACAGACTCACCACACAGAGACCCACAGACTCACCACACAGAGACCCATAGACTCACCACACAGAGACCCATAGACTGACTACACAGAGTCACATAGACTCACCACACAGAGACCCACAGACTCACTGCACAGAGACCCATAGACTCATAGACTCACCACACATAGACCTATAGAATCATAGTTTCACCACACAGAGACCCATAGACTCATCATCACACAGAGAACCATAGACTCATCACACAAAGACCCATAGACTCACCACACAGAGACCTATAGACTCGAAGACTCACAACACAGAGACCTATAGACTCATAGACTCACCACACAGAGACCCATAGACTCACCACACAGAGACCTAGAGACTCATAGACTCACCACACAGAGACCCATAGACTCACCAAACAGAAACCCATAGACTCACCACACAGAGACCCATAGACTCACCACACAGAGGCCCATAGACTCACCACACAGAGACCCATAGACTCACCACACAGAGACCCACAGACTCACCACACAGAAACCCATAGACTCACCACACAGAGACCCACAGACTCACCACACAGAGGCCCACAGACTCACCACACAGAGACCCACAGACTCACCACACAGAGACCCATAGACTCACCACACAGAGACCCACACACTCACCACACAGAGACCCATAGACCCATACACTCACCACCCAGAGACCCACAGACTCACCACACAGAGACCCACAGACTCACCACACAGAGACCCACAGACTCACTACACAGAAACCCATAGACTCACCACACAGAGACCAACAGACTCAACACACAGAGACCCATAGACTCACCACACAGAGACCCATAGACTCACCACACAGAGACCCAAAGACTCACCACACAGAGACCCACAGACTCACCACACAGAGACCCATAGACTCACCACACAGAGACCCACACACTCATCACACAGAGATCCATAGACCCATAGACTCACCACCCAGAGACCCACAGACTCACCAAACAGACACCCACAGACTCACCACACAGAGACCCATAGACTCACCCCACAGAGACCTATAGACTCATAGACTCACCACACAGAGACCCATATACTCACCACACAGAGACCCATAGACTCACCACACAGAGACCCATAGACTCACCACACAGAGACCCACAGACTCACCACACAGAGACCCATAGACTCACCACACAGAGACCCACAGACTCACCACACAGAGACCCATAGACTCACCACACAGAGACCCATAGACTGACTACACAGAGTCACATAGACTCACCACACAGAGACCCACAGACTCACCACACAGAGACCCACAGACTCACCACACAGAGACCCATAGACTCACCACACAGAGACCCATAGACTGACTACACAGAGTCACATAGACTCACCACACAGAGACCCACAGACTCACTGCACAGAGACCCATAGACTCATAGACTCACCACACAGAGACCTATAGACTCATAGTCTCACCACACAGAGACCCATAGACTCATCATCACACAGAGAACCATAGACTCATCACACAAAGACCCATAGACTCACCACACAGAGACCTATAGACTCGAAGACTCACCACACAGAGACCGATAGACTCATAGACTCACCACACAGAGACCCATAGACTCACCACACAGAGACCTAGAGACTCATAGACTCACCACACAGAGACCCATAGACTCACCAAACAGAAACCCATAGACTCACCACACAGAGACCCATAGACTCACCACACAGAGGCCCATAGACTCACCACACAAAGACCCATAGACTCACCACACAGAGACCCACAGACTCACCACACAGAAACCCATAGACTCACCACACAGAGACCCACAGACTCACCACACAGAGGCCCACAGACTCACCACACAGAGACCCACAGACTCACCACACAGAGACCCATAGACTCACCACACAGAGACCCACACACTCACCACACAGAGACCCATAGACCCATAGACTCACCACCCAGAGACCCACAGACTCACCACACAGAGACCCACAGACTCACCACACAGAGAACCATAGCCTCACCACCCAGAGACCCACAGATTCACCACACAGAGACCCATTGACTCACCACACAGAGACCCATAGACTCACCACACAGAGACACATAGACTCACCACACAGAGACCCACACACTCACCACGCAGACCCACAGACTCACCACACAGAGACCCATAGCCTCACCACACAGAGACCCACAAACTCACCACACAGAGACCCATAGACTCACCACACAGAGACACATAGACTCACCACACAGAGACCCACAAACTCACCACACAGAGACCCATAGACCAACCACACAGAGACCGATAGACTCACCACACAGAGACCCACAGACTCACCACACAGAGACCCACAGACTCACCACACAGAGACCCGTAGACTCAACACACAGAGACCCACAGACTCACCACACAGAGACCCACAGACTCACCACACAGAGACCCACAGACTCTCCACACAGAGACCCATAGACTCACCACACAGAGACCCACAGACTCACCACACAGAGACCCACAGACTCACCACACAGAGACCCATAGACTCACCACTCAGAGACCCATAGACTCACTACACAGAGACCCACACACTCACCACAAAGAGACCCATAGACCCATAGACTCACCACACTGAGACCCACAGTCTCACCACACAGAGACCCACAGACTCACCACACAGAGACCCACAGAATCACCACACAGAGACCCATAGACTCACCACACAGAGACCCATAGACTCACCACACAGAGATCCATAGACTCACTACACAGAAACCCATAGACTCACCACACAGAGACCCATAGACTCACCACACAGAGACCCACAGACTCACGACACAGAGACCCATAGACTCACCACACAGAGACCCATAGACTCACCACACAGAGACCCATAGACTCACCACACAGAGACCCATAGACCCATAGACTCACCACCCAGAGACCCACAGACTCACCACACAGAGACCCACAGACTCACCACACAGAGACCCATAGCCTCACCACCCAGAGACCCACAGATTCACCACACAGAGACCCATAGATTCACCACACAGAGACCCACAGACTCACCACACAGAGACCCATAGACTCAGCACACAGAGACCCACAGACTCACCACACAGAGACCCATAGACTCACCACACAGAGACCCACAAACTCACCACACATCGACCCATAGACTCACCACACAGAGACCCATAGACTCACCACACAGAGACCCATAGACTCACCACACAGAGACCCACAGACTCACCACACAGAGACCCATAGACTCACCACACAGAGACCCACAGACTCACGACACAGAGATCCATAGACTCACCACACAGAGACCCATAGACTCACCACACAGAGACCCACAGACTCACGACACAGAGACCCATAGACTCACCACACAGAGACCCATAGACTCACCACACAGAGACCCATAGACTCACCACACAGAGACCCATAGACCCATAGACTCACCACCCAGAGACCCACAGACTCACCACACAGAGACCCACAGACTCACCACACAGAGACCCATAGCCTCACCACCCAGAGACCCACAGATTCACCACACAGAGACCCATAGATTCACCACACAGAGACCCACAGACTCACCACACAGAGACCCATAGACTCACCACACAGAGACCCACAGACTCACCACACAGAGACCCATAGACTCACCACACAGAGACCCACAGACTCATCATTAACCGGGGCAGCCGTGTGATGTCACCACACCCCGTGGCTACACCTCTCACTACCCTACTGGGTTCCATTCTCACCCCTGTGGGAGAGGTGGAGGGGAGGGTGGAGAGGGGAGGGGTCATCGCCCCCCCCCCCCCCACTCTACTCCCCCCTACAGAGACCCATAGACTCATAGACTCACCACACAGAGACCCATAGACTCATCATCACACAAAAACCCATAGACTCACCACACAGAGACCCATAGACCCATATACTCATCACCACACAGAGACCCATAGACTCATCATCACACAGAGAACCATAGACCCATAGACTCACCACACAGAGAGCCATAGACTCACAACACAGAAAGCCATAGACTCATCACATAGAGACCCACAGGCTCACTACACAGAGACCCATAGACTCATAGACTCACCACACAGAGACCTATAGACTCATAGACTCACCACACAGAGACCCATAGACTCATCATCACACAGAGAACTATAGACTCATCACACAAAGACCCAAAGACTCACCACACTGAGACCCATAGACTAATAGACTCACCACACATAGACCTATAGACTCGTAGACTCAACACACAGAGACCCATAGATTCACCACACAGAGACCCATAGACTCACCACACAGAGACCCATAGACTCACCACACAGAGACCCATAGACTCATCACACAGACACCCATAGACTCACGACACAGAGACCTATAGACTCATAGACTCACCACACAGAGACCCTAGACTCACCCCACAGAGACCCATAGACTCACCACACACAGAGACCCATAGACTCACCACACAGAGACCCATAGACTCACCACACAGAGACCCACAGACTCACCACACAGAGAACCATAGCCTCACCACCCAGAGACCCACAGATTCACCACACAGAGACCCATTGACTCACCACACAGAGACCCATAGACTCACCACACAGAGACACATAGACTCACCACACAGAGACCCACACACTCACCACGCAGACCCACAGACTCACCACACAGAGACCCATAGCCTCACCACACAGAGACCCACAAACTCACCACACAGAGACCCATAGACTCACCACACAGAGACACATAGACTCACCACACAGAGACCCACAAACTCACCACACAGAGACCCATAGACCAACCACACAGAGACCGATAGACTCACCACACAGAGACCCACAGACTCACCACACAGAGACCCACAGACTCACCACACAGAGACCCGTAGACTCAACACACAGAGACCCACAGACTCACCACACAGAGACCCACAGACTCACCACACAGAGACCCACAGACTCTCCACACAGAGACCCATAGACTCACCACACAGAGACCCACAGACTCACCACACAGAGACCCACAGACTCACCACACAGAGACCCATAGACTCACCACTCAGAGACCCATAGACTCACTACACAGAGACCCACACACTCACCACAAAGAGACCCATAGACCCATAGACTCACCACACTGAGACCCACAGTCTCACCACACAGAGACCCACAGACTCACCACACAGAGACCCACAGAATCACCACACAGAGACCCATAGACTCACCACACAGAGACCCATAGACTCACCACACAGAGATCCATAGACTCACTACACAGAAACCCATAGACTCACCACACAGAGACCCATAGACTCACCACACAGAGACCCACAGACTCACGACACAGAGACCCATAGACTCACCACACAGAGACCCATAGACTCACCACACAGAGACCCATAGACTCACCACACAGAGACCCATAGACCCATAGACTCACCACCCAGAGACCCACAGACTCACCACACAGAGACCCACAGACTCACCACACAGAGACCCATAGCCTCACCACCCAGAGACCCACAGATTCACCACACAGAGACCCATAGATTCACCACACAGAGACCCACAGACTCACCACACAGAGACCCATAGACTCAGCACACAGAGACCCACAGACTCACCACACAGAGACCCATAGACTCACCACACAGAGACCCACAAACTCACCACACATCGACCCATAGACTCACCACACAGAGACCCATAGACTCACCACACAGAGACCCATAGACTCACCACACAAAGACCCACAGACTCACCACACAGAGACCCATAGACTCACCACACAGAGACCCACAGACTCACGACACAGAGACCCATAGACTCACCACACAGAGACCCATAGACTCACCACACAGAGACCCACAGACTCACGACACAGAGACCCATAGACTCACCACACAGAGACCCATAGACTCACCACACAGAGACCCATAGACTCACCACACAGAGACCCATAGACCCATAGACTCACCACCCAGAGACCCACAGACTCACCACACAGAGACCCACAGACTCACCACACAGAGACCCATAGCCTCACCACCCAGAGACCCACAGATTCACCACACAGAGACCCATAGATTCACCACACAGAGACCCACAGACTCACCACACAGAGACCCATAGACTCACCACACAGAGACCCACAGACTCACCACACAGAGACCCACAGACTCACCACACAGAGACCCATAGACTCACCACACAGAGACCCACAGACTCACTACACAGAGACCCATAGACTCACCACACAGAGACCCATAGACTCACCACACAGAGACCCACAGACTCACCACACAGAGACCCATAGACTCACCACACAGAGCCCCACAGACTCACCACACAGAGACCCATAGACTCACCACACAGAGACCCACAGACTCACCACACAGAGACCCATAGACTCACCACACAGAGACCCACAGACTCACCACACAGAGACCCACAGACTCACCACACAGAGACCCATAGACTCACCACACAGAGACCCACAGACTCACTACACAGAGACCCATAGACTCACCACACAGAGACCCATAGACTCACCACACAGAGACCCACAGACTCACCACACAGAGACCCATAGACTCACCACACAGAGCCCCACAGACTCACCACACAGAGACCCATAGACTCACCACACAGAGACCCACAGACTCACCACACAGAGACCCACAGACTCACCACACAGAGACCCACAGACTCATCATTAACCGGGGCAGCCGTGTGATGTCACCACACCCCGTGGCTACACCTCTCACTACCCCACTGGGAACCATTCACACCCCTGTGGGAGAGGTGGAGGGGAGGGTGGAGAGGGGAGGGGTCAAATCCCCCCCCCCCCACTCTACTCCCCCCTACAGAGACGCATAGACCCATCACACAGAGACCCATAGACTCATAGACTCACCACACAGAGACCCACAGAATCATCACACAGAGACTCATAGACTCACCACACAGAGAGCCATAGACTCACCACACAGAGAGCCATAGACTCACCACACAGAGACCCATAGACTCACCACACAGAGAGCCATAGACTCATCACATAGAGACCCACAGACTCACTACACAGAGACCCATAGACTCATAGACTCACCACACAGAGACCTATAGACTCATAGACTCACCACACAGAGACCCATAGACTCATCATCACACAGAGACCCATAGACTCATCACACAAAGACCCATAGACTCACCACACAAAGACCCATAGACTCATCACACAGAGACACAAAAATTCACCACACACAGAGACCCATAGACTCACCACACAGAGACCCAGATATTCATCATCACACAGACAGCCATAAACTCATCATCACACAGAGACCCATAGACTCACCACCACACAGAAACCCATGGACTCACCACACAGAGACCCATAGACCCATAGACTCACCACACAGAGACCCATAGACTCATCACACAGAGAGACCCATAGACTCATCACACACAGAGACCCATAGACTCATTACACAGAGACCCATAGACTCATCATCACAGAGACCCATAGACTCAGCACACAGAGACCCTTAGACTCACCACACAGAGACCCATAGACTCACCACACACAGAGACCCACAGACTCACCACACAGAGACCCATAGACTCACCACACAGAGACCCACACACTCACCACACAGAGACCCATAGACCCACAGACTCACCACACAGAGACCCACAGACTCACCACATAGAGACCCATAGACTCATCACACAGAGACCGATAGACTCACCACACAGAGACCCACAGACTCACCACACAGAGACCCACAGACTCACCACACAGAGACCCACAAACTCACCACACAGAGACCCACAGACTCACCACACAGAGACCCACAGAATCACCACACAGACACCCACAAACTCACCACACAGAGACCCATAGACTCACCAAACAGACACCCACAAACTCACCACACAGAGACCCACAGACTCACCACACAGAGACCCATTGAATCACCACACAGACACCCACAAACTCACCACACAGAGACCCATAGACTCACCACACAGAGACCTATAGACTCACCACACAGACACCCGTAGACTCACCACACAGAGACCCACAGACTCACCACACAGAGACCCATAGACTCACAACACAGAGACCCACAGACTCACCACACAGAGACCCACAGACTCACCACACAGAGACCCACACACTCACCACACAGAGACCCATAGACCCATAGACTCACCACCCAGAGACCCACAGACTCACCAAACAGAGACCCACAGACTCACCACACAGAGACCCATAGACTCACCACACAGAGACCCACAGACTCACCACACAGAGACCCATAGACTCACCACACAGAGCCCCACAGACTCACCACACAGAGACCCATAGACTCACCACACAGAGACCCACAGACTCACCACACAGAGACCCACAGACTCACCACACAGAGACCCACAGACTCATCATTAACCGGGGCAGCCGTGTGATGTCACCACACCCCGTGGCTACACCTCTCACTACCCCACTGGGTTCCATTCTCACCCCTGTGGGAGAGGGGAGGGGTCAAAGCCCCCCCCCCACTCTACCGCCTCCACCGACAGAGACCATTAGACTCATCATCCCACAAAGACCCATAGACTCATCACATATAGAGAGCCATAGACTCACCACACAGAGAGCCATAGACTCACCACACAGAGAGCCATAGACTCACCACACAGAGACACATAGACTCACCACACAGAGAGCCATAGACTCACCACACAGAGAGCCATAGACTCACCTCACAGAGACCCACAGACTCACCACACAGAGACCTATAGACTCATAGACTCACCACACAGAGACCCATAGACTCACCACACAGAGAACCATAGACTCACCACACAGAGACTCATAGACTCACCACACAGAGACCCATAGACTCACCCCACAGAGACCTATAGACTCATAGACTCACCACACAGAGACCCATAGACTCATCACACACAGAGACCCATAGACTCACCACACAGAGACCCACAGACTCACCACACAGAGACCCACAGACTCATCACACATAGAGACCCATAGACTCACCACAAAGAGACCCATAGACTCACCACACAGAGACCCATAGACTCACCACACAAGAGACGCATAGACTCAGCACACAGAGACCCATAGACTCATTACACAGAGACCCATTGACTCACCACACAAAGACCCATAGACTCACCACGCAGAGACCCATAAACTCACCACACAGAGACTCATAGGCTCACTACACAGAGACCCATAGACTCATCACACACAGAGACCCATAGACTCACCACACAGAGACCCACAGACTCACCACACAGAGACCCACAGACTCATCACACATAGAGACCGATAGACTCACCACACAGAGACCCATGGACTCACCACACAGAGACCCATAGACTCTCCACACAGAGACCCATAGACTCACCAAACAGAGACCCATAGACTCACCACCACACAGAGACCCATAGACTCATCATCACACAGAGACCCATAGACTTAGCATCACACAGAGAGCCATATACTCATCACACAGAGACCCATAGACTCATCATCACAAAGAGACCCATAGACTCACCACACATAGACCCATAGACTCATGACACAGAGACCCATATTCTCACCACACAGAGACCCATAGACTCACCACACAGAGACCCATAGACTCACCACACAAGAGACGCATAGACTAATCACACACAGAGACCCATAGACTCACCACACATAGACCCATAGACTCATGACACAGAGACCCATAGACTCACCACACAAAGTCCCATAGACTCATCATCACACAGAGACCCATAGATTCACCAAACAGAGACCCATAGACTCATCACCACACAGAGACCCATAGACTCACCACACAGAGACCCATAGACTCACCACACAAGAGACGCATAGACTCAGCACACATAGACCCATATACTCATTACACAGAGACTCATAGATTCACCACACAAAGACCCATAGACTCATCACACACAGAGACCCATAGACTCACCACACAGAGACCCACAGACTCACCACACAGAGACCCACAGACTCATCACACATAGAGACGCATAGACTCACCACACAAAGTCCCATAGACTCATCATCACACAGAGACCCATAGACTTAGCATCACACAGAGAGCCATATACTCATCACACAGAGACCCATAGACTCATCATCACACAGAGACCCATAGACTCACCACACATAGACCCATAGACTCATGACACAGAGACCCATATTCTCACCACACAGAGAGCCATAGACCCATCACACACAGAGACCCATAGACTCACCAAACAGAGACCTATAGACTCATCACCACACAGAGACCCATAGACACATCACCATACATATCCCCATAGACTCATCCCACAGAGACCCATAGACTCATCACCACACAGAGACCCATAGACTCACCACACAGAGACCCATAGACTCACCACACAGAGACCCAAAGACTCACCCCACAGAGACCCATAGACTCATCACACAGATACCCACAGACTCACCACACACAAACCCATAGACTCACCACACAGAGACCCATAGACTCACCACAGAGAGACCCATAGACTCATCACACAGAGACCCATAGACTCATCACCACACAGAGACCCATAGACTCACCACACAGAGACCCATAGACTCACCACACAGAGACCCATAGACTCATCATCACATAGATAGCCATAGACTCAGCACACAGAGACCCATAGACTCACCACACAGAGACCCATAAACTCATCACACAGAGACCTACAGACTCACCACACAGAGACCCATAGACTCATCACACAATGTATGGGTCTCCGGGTTAGTATTCATGATGTGGAGTGCATCACGTTACCCCTGAGAGAGAGAGAGAGATGGAGAGTGAGAGACGCTCAAAGGGTAGCGTCATTAAATCCCATCCCTCATCTGCATTGAGGAATGGTTTTCATTGCAAAATGATGGAAGATGCACCATCCTCCATCAGCAGTAGCAGCAGCAGCGGCATCAGCAGTAGCATCATCAGCAGTAGCAGCAGCAGCAGTAGCAGCAGCATCAGCAGTAGCAGCTTTAGCATCAGCAGTAGCATCATCAGCAGTAGCATCAGCAGCATCAGCAGCAGTAGCATCATCAGCAGTAGCATCAGCAGCATCAGCAGCAGTAGCATCATCAGCAGTAGCAGCAGCAGTAGCAGCAGCAGTAGCATCATCAGCAGTAGCAGCAGCAGTAGCAGCAGCATCAGCAGTAGCATCATCAGCAGTAGCAGCAGCAGTAGCAGGAGCATCAGCAGTAGCAGCTTTAGCATCAGCAGGGGCAGCAGTAGCATCAGCAGTGGTAGTGTCAGCATTAGTAGTATCAGCAGTAGTAGTATCAGCAGCATTAGCATCATCAGAAGCAGTAGCATCAGCAGGGGCAGCAGAAGCATCAGCAGTGGTAGTATCAGCAGTAGTAGTTGCATCAGCAGAAGCAGTAGCATCAGCAGTAGCAGCAGTAGCATCAGCAGTGGTAGCATCAGCAGAAGCAGTAGCATCATAAGCAGTAGCATCAGCCGTAGCAGCAGTGGAATTAGCAGTAGTAGCATCAGCAGCAGTAGCATCAGGTGTAGTAGCATTAGCAGCAGCAATAGCATCAGCAGCAGTAGCATCATCAGCAGCAATAGCATCAGCAGTAGTAGCATCAACAGCGGCAATAGCATCAGCAGCAGTAGCATCATCAGCAGCAATAGCATCAGCAGCAGTAGCATCAGCAGCGGCAATAGCATCAGCAGTAGTAGCATCATCAGCAGCAATAGCATCAGCAGCAGTAGCATCAGCAGCAGTAGCATCAGCAGCGGCAATAGCATCAGCAGCAGAAGTAGCATCAGCAGTAGCAGTAGCATCAGCAGTAGTAGCATCAGCAGTAGTAGCATCAGCATCACCACCATCACCACCCCCACCATCACCATCATCACCACGATCACCACCCCCACCATCAGCATCATCACCACCACCATCATCACGACCACCACCATCACCACCACCATCACAACCACCACCATCATCACCATAACCACCACCACCACCACCATCACCACCACCACCATCACCACCACCATCACCACCACCACCATCACCACCACCACTACCATCACCACCATCACCACCACCACTATCACCACCACCACCATCATCACCACCATCACCACCACCACCCCCACCATCACCACCACCATCAACACCACCATCACAACCATCAGCACCACCACCAACATCACCACCACCATCACCACCCGCACCATCACCACCACCATCACCACCACCACCATCATCACCACAATCATCACCACCACCATAACCACCACCACCACCACCATCATCACCACCATCACCACCACCATCACCACCAGCACCACCACCATCACCACCACCATCACCACCATCATCACCACCATCATGATCACCACCATCACCACCATCACCATCATCAACTCTATCATCACCATCCCCACCTTCAACACCACCACCATCATCACCACCACCACCATCATCACCACCATCACCACCACCGTCACGACTATCACCACCACCATCACCACCACCACCATCACCACCACCATCACCATCACCACCATCACCACCATCACCACCATCACCACATTCACCAACACCATCACCACCATCACCACTATCAACATCACCACCCCCACCATCACCACCACCACCACCACCATCACCACCACCACCATCACCACCACCATCACCACCACCATCAACACCCCCACCATCACCACCACCACCACCATCACGACCACCATCACCACCATCGCCACCACCACCATCACCACCCCCACCATCACCACCACCATCACCACCATCACCATCATCACCACCACCACCATCACCACGATCACCACCACCATCACCACCACCATCACCACCACCACCATCACCACCACCATCACCACCAACACCACCACCACTACCATCACCACCACCACCATCACCACCACCACTATCACCACCACCACCATCATCACCACCATCACCACCACCACCACCACCCCCACCATCACCACCACCACCATCAACACCACCATCACAACCATCACCACCACCATCCCCACCAACATCACCACCACCATCACCACCCGCACCATCACCACCACCATCACCACCACCATCATCACCACAATCATCACCACCACCATCACCACCACCACCACCACCATCATCACCACCATCACCACCACCATCACCACCAGCACCACCACCATCACCACCACCATCACCACCATCACCATCATTACCACCATCATGATCACCACCATCACCACCATCACCATCATCAACTCTATCATCACCACCCCCACCTTCACCACCATCATCACCACCACCACCATCATCACCACCATCACCACCACCGTCACCACTATCACCACCACCATCACCACCATCACCACATTCACCAACACCATCACCACCATCACCACTATCAACATCACCACCCCCACCATCACCACCACCACCACCATCACCACCACCACCATCACCATCACCACCACCAACAACACCCCCACCATCACCACCACCATCATTACCACCCCCACCACCATCACCACCACTACCATCACCATCACCACCACCACCATCACGACCACCATCACCACCATCACCATCACCACCCCCACCATCACCACCACCATTACGACCACCACCACCTCCACCATCACCACCACCATCACCACCACCATCACCACCCCCACCATCACCACCACCATCATTACCACCACCACCACCATCACCACCACTACCATCACCATCGCCATCACAACCATCACCATCAACACCATTACCACCACCACCACCATGACCACCACCATCACCACCACCATCACCACCCCCACCATCACCACCATCATTACCACCCCCACCACCATCACCACCACTACCATCACCATCACCACCATCACGACCACCACCATCACCATCACCACCCCCACCATCACCACCATCAACACCACCATCACTACCACTACCATCACCACCACCATCACCAACATCATCACCACCATCACCACCACCATCACCACCAGCACCATCACCACTACCACCATCACCACCACCAGCACCATCACCACCACCATCACCACCACCAACACCATTAACACCACCATCACCACCACCACCACCACCATCACCACCACCACCATTACCACCACCATCACCACCACCATCACCAACATCGCCACCAATACCATCACCACCACCACCACCATCACCACCACCACCACCACCACCCCAACCATCACCATCACCACCATCACCACCATCACCAAGACCATCACCACGATCACTACCATCATCATCACAACCTCTACCATCACCACCCACACCACCATCACCACCACCACCATCACCACCCCCACCATCACCACCATCACCACCACCACCACCACTACCACCACCATCACCACCACCACGATCACAACCACCATCACCACTACCAACACCATCGCCACCACCATCACCACCACCATCACCACCCCCACCATCACCACCATCATCACCACCATCACCACCACCACCATCACCACCCCCACTATCACCACCCCCACCATCACCACCATCACCACCAACACCATCACCACCATTACCACCATCACCATCACCACCATCACCATCACCACCATCACCACCATCACCAACACCATCGCCACCACCACTACCACCATCACCAACACCACCATCACCACCATCACCACCACCATCACCATCCCCACCATCACCACCACCACCATCAACACCACCATCACAACCATCAGCACCACCACCAACATCACCACCACCATCACCACCCGCACCATCACCACCACCATCACCACCACCACCATCATCACCACAATCATCACCACCACCATAACCACCACCACCATCATCACCACCATCACCACCACCATCACCACCAGCACCACCACCATCACCACCACCATCACCACCATCATCACCACCATCATGATCACCACCATCACCACCATCACCATCATCAACTCTATCATCACCACCCCCACCTTCAACACCACCACCATCATCACCACCACCACCATCATCACCACCATCACCACCACCGTCACGACTATCACCACCACCATCACCACCACCACCATCACCACCACCATCACCATCACCACCATCACCACCATCACCACCATCACCACATTCACCAACACCATCACCACCATCACCACTATCAACATCACCACCCCCACCATCACCACCACCACCACCATCACCACCACCACCATCACCACCACCATCACCACCACCATCAACACCCCCACCATCACCACCACCACCACCATCACGACCACCATCACCACCAACACCATCACCACCACCACCATCACCACCCCCACCATCACCACCACCATCACCACCATCACCATCATCACCACCACTACCATCACCACGATCACCACCACCATCACCACCACCATCACCACCATCACCACCACCATCACCACCACCACCATCACCACCACCACTACCATCACCACCACCACCATCACCACCACAACTATCACCACCACCACCATCATCACCACCATCACCACCACCACCACCACCCCCACCATCACCACCACCACCATCAACACCACCATCACAACCATCACCACCACCACCATCACCACCAACATCACCACCACCATCACCACCCGCACCATCACCACCAACATCACCACCACCATCATCACCACAATCATCACCACCACCATCACCACCACCACCATCATCACCACCATCACCACCACCATCACCACCAGCACCACCACCATCACCACCACCATCACCACCATCACCATCATCACCACCATCATGATCACCACCATCACCACCATCACCATCATCAACTCTATCATCACCACCCCAACCTTCACCACCATCATCACCACCACCACCATCATCACCACCATCACCACCACCGTCACCACTATCACCACCACCATCACCACCATCACCACATTCACCAACACCATCACCACCATCACCACTATCAACATCACCACCCCCACCATCACCACCACCACCACCACCATCACCACCACCACCATCACCATCACCACCACCAACAACACCCCCACCATCACCACCACCATCATTACCACCCCCACCACCATCACCACCACTACCATCACCATCACCACCACCACCATCACGACCACCATCACCACCATCACCATCACCACCCCCACCATCACCACCACCATTACGACCACCACCACCATCACCACCACTACCATCACCATCGCCATCACAACCATCACCATCAACACCATTACCACCACCACCACCATGACCACCACCATCACCACCACCATCACCACCCCCACCATCACCACCACCGTCATTACCACCACCACCACCATCACCACCACTACCATCACCATCGCCATCACAACCATCACCATCAACACCATTACCACCACCACCACCATGACCACCACCATCACCACCACCATCACCACCCCCACCATCACCACCATCATTACCACCCCCACCACCATCACCACCACTACCATCACCATCACCACCATCACGACCACCACCATCACCATCACCACCCCCAGCATCACCACCATCACCACCAGCATCACTACCACTACCATCACCACCACCATCACCAACATCATCACCACCATCACCACCACCATCACCACCAGCACCATCACCACTACCACCATCACCACCACCAGCACCATCACCACCACCATCACCACCACCAACACCATCAACACCACCATCACCACCATCACCACCACCACCACCACCACCATCACCACCACCATTACCACCACCATCACCACCACCATCACCACCACCATCAACACCCCCACCATCACCACCACCACCACCATCACGACCACCATCACCACCATCACCATCACCACCACCACCATCACCACCCCCACCATCACCACCACCATCACCACCATCACCATCATCACCACCACTACCATCACCACGATCACCACCACCATCACCACCACCATCACCACCATCACCACCACCATCACCACCACCACCATCACCACCACCACTACCATCACCACCACCACCATCACCACCACAACTATCACCACCACCACCATCATCACCACCATCACCACCACCACCACCACCCCCACCATCACCACCACCACCATCAACACCACCATCACAACCATCACCACCACCACCATCACCACCAACATCACCACCACCATCACCACCCGCACCATCACTACCACCATCACCACCACCATCATCACCACAATCATCACCACCACCATCACCACCACCACCATCATCACCACCATCACCACCACCATCACCACCAGCACCACCACCATCACCACCACCATCACCACCATCACCATCATCACCACCATCATGATCACCACCATCACCACCATCACCATCATCAACTCTATCATCACCACCCCCACCTTCACCACCATCATCACCACCACCACCATCATCACCACCATCACCACCACCGTCACCACTATCACCACCACCATCACCACCATCACCACATTCACCAACACCATCACCACCATCACCACTATCAACATCACCACCCCCACCATCACCACCACCACCACCATCACCACCACCACCATCACCACCACCAACAACACCCCCACCATCACCACCACCATCATTACCACCCCCACCACCATCACCACCACTACCATCACCATCACCACCACCACCATCACGACCACCATCACCACCATCACCATCACCACCCCCACCATCACCACCACCATTACGACCACCACCACCTCCACAATCACCACCACCATCACCACCACCATCACCACCCCCACCATCACCACCACCGTCATTACCACCCCCACCACCATCACCACCACTACCATCACCATCACCACCATCACGACCACCACCATCACCATCACCACCCCCACCATCACCACCATCACCACCAGCATCACTACCACTACCATCACCACCACCATCACCAACATCATCACCACCATCACCACCACCATCACCACCAGCACCATCACCACTACCACCATCACCACCACCAGCACCATCACCACCACCATCACCACCACCAACACCATCAACACCACCATCACCACCATCACCACCACCACCACCACCACCATCACCACCACCATTACCACCACCATCACCATCACCACCACCATCACCAACATCGCCACCAATACCATCACCACCACCACCACCACCATCACCACCACCACCACCACCCCAACCATCACCATCACCACCATCACCACCATCACCAAGACCATCACCACGATCACTACCATCATCATCACAACCTCTACCATCACCACCCACACCACCATCACCACCACCACCATCACCACCCCCACCATCACCACCATCACCACCACCACCACCACTACCACCACCATCACCACCACCACGATCACAACCACCATCACCACTACCAACACCATCGCCACCACCATCACCACCACCATCACCACCCCCACCATCACCACCATCATCACCACCATCACCACCACCACCACCATCACCACCCCCACTATCACCACCCCCACCATCACCACCATCACCACCAACACCATCACCACCATTACCACCATCACCATCACCACCATCACCATCACCACCATCACCACCATCACCAACACCATCGCCACCACCACTACCACCATCACCAACACCACCATCACCACCATCACCACCACCATCACCATCCCCACCATCACCACCACCATCACCACCACCATCACCACCACAACCATCACAACCATCACCATCATCACCACCATCACCACCACCACCATCACCACCACCACCATCACCACCACCATCACCACCACCATCACCATCACCAACATCACCACCACCATCACCACCACCATCACCACCACCACCATCACCACCACCATCACTACCACTACCATCACCACCACCATCACCAACATCATCACCACCATCACCACCACCATCACCACCAGCACCATCACCACTACCACCATCACCACCACCAGCACCACCACCATCACCACCACCAACACCATCAACACCACCATCACCACCATCACCACCACCACCACCATCACCACCACCACCACCATCACCACCACCATCACCATCACCACCACCATCACCAACATCGCCACCAATACCATCACCACCACCACCACAACCATCACCACCACCACCCCAACCATCAACATCACCACCATCACCACCATCACCAAGACCATCACCACGATCACTACCATCATCATCACCACCTCTACCATCACCACCCACACCACCATCACCACCACCACCATCACCACCCCCACCATCACCACCATCACCACCACCACCACCACTACCACCACCATCACCACCACCACGATCACAACCACCATCACCATTACCAACACCATCGCCACCACCATCACCACCACCATCACCACCCCCACCATCACCACCATCATCACCACCCCCACCACCATCACCACCACCACCATCACCACCCCCACTATCACCACCCCCACCATCACCACCATCACCACCAACACCATCACCACCATTACCACCATCACCATCACCACCATCACCACCATCACCAACACCATCGCCACCACCACTACCACCATCACCAACACCACCATCACCACCACCACCACCATCACCACCACCACCATCACCACCACCATCACCACCACCATCACCATCACCAACATCACCACCACCATCACCACCACCACCACCATCATCACCACCACCATCACCACCACCATCATCACCACCATCACCACCACCATCACCACCATCACGAGCACCATCACCAACACCACCATCTTCACCATCACTACCACCACCATCACCACCACCATCACCACCACCATCATCACCACCACCATCACCACCACCATCATCACCACCATCACCACCACCATCACCACCACCATCACCACCACCATCACCACCACTATCACCACCACCATCACCACCACCATCACCACCACCATCACCACCATCATCACCACCACCATCACCACCACTATCACCACCACCATCACCACCACCATCACCACTACCATCACCATCACCACCATCACCATCACCACCATCACCACATTCACCAACACCATCAACACCATCACCACTATCACCATCACCACCCCCACCATCACCACCACCACGACCATCACCACCACCATCACCACCACCATCAACACCACCATCACCACCCCCACCATCACCACCAACATCATTACCACCCCCACCACCATCACGACCACTACCATCACCATCACCACCACCATCACGACCACCATCACCACCACCACCATCATCACCACCATCACCACCATCACCACCATCACCAACACCGTCGCCACCACCATAACCACCATCATCACCACCAGCACCATCACCACTACCAACATCACCACCACCATCACCACCACCATCACCACGACCAACACCATCACTAACACCATCACCACCATCACCACCACCATCACCATCATCACCAAAATCACCACCACCATCACCACCAAAATCACCACCACCATCACCAGCACCAACACCATCACCAACACCATCACCACCATCACCACCACCATCACCATCACCACCAGCATCACCACCACCAACACCATCACCAACACCATCACCACCATGACCACCACCATCACCATCACCACCACCACCATCACTACCACCACCATCACCACCACCACCTCCACCACCATCACAACCATCAACACCATTACCACCACCATCACCACCACCACCACCATCACCACCACCGTCATCACTATCACCACCACCATCACCACCACCACCATCACCACCACCATCACCATCACCACCATCACCATCACCACCATCACCACATTCACCAACACCATCACCACTATCACCATCACCACCCCCACCATCACCACCACCACGACCATTAACACTACCACCACCACCATCACCACCACCATCACCACCACCATCACCACCCCCACCATCACCACCAACATCATTACCACCCCCACCACCATCACCACCACTACCATCACCACCACGACCATCACGACCACCATCACCACCATCACCATCACCAACCCCACCATCACTACCATCACCACCAACATCACTACCACCACCATCACCACCACCACCATCACCAACATCACCACCATCACCATCACCACCACCTTCACCAATAGCACCATCACCACTACCACCATCACCAACACCATCACCATCACCATCACCACCACCATCACCACCACCAACACAATCACCACCACCATCACCACCATCACCACCACCACCACCACCATAACCACCACCACCATCACCATCACCACCAACACCATCACCACGATCATCACCACCTCTACCATCACCACCCCCACCATTACCACCATCACCATCACCACCATCACCATTACCACCACCACCATCACGACCACCATCACCACCACCACCATCACCACCACCACCACCACCACCACCTCCACCATCATCACCACCATCACCACCATCACCACCATCACCACCACCATCACCACCAGCACCATCACCACTACCACCATCACCACCACCATCACCACCACCATCACCACCACCACCAACATCACCAACACCATCACCACCATCACCACCACCATCACCATCGTCACCAAAATCACCACCACCACCATCACCACCACCATCACCACCACCATCACCACCACCATCACCATCACCACCAACACCACCACCATCACCACCACCATCATCACCACCACCACCCCCACCATTACCACCACCACCATCACCACCACCACCACCATCACCATCACAACCACCATCACCATCACCACCACCACCATCACCACCACCACCATCACCACCACCACCTCCACCACCACCACCATCACAACCATCACTATCAACACCATTACCACCACTATCACCACCACCATCACCACCACCACCATCACCACCACCATCACCATCACCACAATCACCACCATCACCACATTCACCAACACCATCACCACCATCACCACTATCAGCATCACCACCCCCACCATCACCACCACCACGACCATCACCACCACCATCACCACCACCATCACCACCACCATCACCACCCCCACCATCACCACCAATATCATTACCACCCCCACCACCATCACCACCACTACCATCACCGCCACCACCATCACCACCATCACCACCATCACAACCATCACCATCAACACCATTACCACCACCATCACCACCACCACCATCACCACCACCGTCACCACTATCACCACTACCATCACCACCACCACCATCACCATCACCACCACCATCACCATCACCACCATCACCATCACCCCCACCATCACCAACCACCAACACCATCACCAACACCATCACCACCATCACCACCACCATCACCATCGTCACCAAAATCACCACCACCACCATCACCACCACCATCACCACCACCATCACCATCACCACCAACACCACCACCATCACCACCACCATCATCACCACCACCATCACCACCCCCACCATTACCACCACCACCATCACCACCACCATCACCATCACAACCACCATCACCATCACCACCACGACCATCATCACCACCACCATCACCACCACCACCTCCACCATCACCACCACCACCATCACAACCATCACTATCAACACCATTACCACCACTATCACCCCCACCATCACCACCACCACCATCACCACCACCATCACCACCATCACCACCATCACCACATTCACCAACACCATCACCACCATCACCACTATCAGCATCACCACCCCCACCATCACCACCACCACGACCATCACCACCACCATCACCACCACCATCACCACGACCATCACTACCCCCACCATCACCACCAATATCATTACCACCCCCACCACCATCACCACCACTACAATCACCGCCACCACCATCACCACCATCACCATCACCACCATCACCACATTCATCAACACCATCACCACCATCACCACTATCACCACCAACACCACCACCACCACCATCACCACCACTACCATCACCATCACCACCACCACCATCACGACCACCATCACCACCATAACCATCACCAACCCCACCATCACTATCATCACCACCAACATCACTACCACCACCATCACCACCACCACCATCACCAACATCACCACCACCACCATCAACACTACCATCAGCACCATCACCACTACCACCATCACCACCACCATCACCATCACCACCACCATCACCACCACCAACACCATCACCACCACCATCACCACCATCACCACCACCACCATCACCACCCCCACCACCATCACCACCACCACCACCATCACCACCCCCACCATCAACATCATCACCATCACCACCATCACCAACACCATCACCACGATCACCACCATCACCAACTCTACCATCACCACCCCCACCATTACCACCATCACCATCACCACCATCACCATCACCACCACGACCATCATCACCACCACCATCACCACCACCACCTCCACCATCACCACCACCACCATCACAACCATCACTATCAACACCATTACCACCACTATCACCACCACCATCACCACCACCACCATCACCACCACCATCACCACCATCACCACCATCACCACATTCACCAACACCATCACCACCATCACCACTATCAGCATCACCACCCCCACCATCACCACCACCACGACCATCACCACCACCATCACCACCACCATCACTACCCCCACCATCACCACCAATATCATTACCACCCCCACCACCATCACCACCACTACCATCACCGCCACCACCATCACCACCATCACCATCACCACCATCACCACATTCATCAACACCATCACCACCATCACCACTATCACCACCAACACCACCACCACCACCATCACCACCACTACCATCACCATCACCACCACCACCATCACGACCACCATCACCACCATAACCATCACCAACCCCACCATCACTATCATCACCACCAACATCACTACCACCACCATCACCACCACCACCATCACCAACATCACCACCACCACCATCAACACTACCATCAGCACCATCACCACTACCACCATCACCACCACCATCACCATCACCACCACCATCACCACCACCAACACCATCACCACCACCATCACCACCATCACCACCACCACCATCACCACCCCCACCACCATCACCACCACCACCACCACCATCACCACCCCCACCATCAACATCATCACCATCACCACCATCACCAACACCATCACCACGATCACCACCATCACCAACTCTACCATCACCACCCCCACCATTACCACCATCACCATCACCACCATCACCATCACCACCACCACCATCACGACCACCATCACCACCACCACCATCACCACCACCACCACCACCACCATCACCACCACCACCATCATCACCACCATCACCACCATCACCACCATCACCACCATCACCAACACCGTCGCCACCACCATAACGAACAACATCACCACCAGCACCATCACCACTACCACCATCACCACCACCATCACCATCACCACCACCATCACCACCACCAACACCATCACCAACACCATCACCACCATCACCACCACCATCACCATCATCACCAAAATCAACACCACCACGACCATCACCACCACCACCATCACCACCACCATCACCACCACCATCACCACCCCCACCATCACCACCAACATCATTACCACCCCCACCACCATCACCACAACTACCATCACCATCACCACCACCATCACGACCACCATCACCATCACCACCCCCACCATCACTACCATCACCACCAACATCACTACCACCACCATCACCACCACCATCACCAACATCACCACCACCACCATCACCACTACCATCGGCACCATCACCACTACCACCATCACCACCACCATCACCACCACCATCACCACCACCAACACCACCACCATCACCACCATCACCACCACCACCACCACCACCATCACCACCACCACCACCACCACCATCACCACCACCACCACCATCACCACCCCCACCATCACCATCACCACCATCACCACCATCACCAACACCATCACCACGATCACCACCATCACCACCTCTACCATCACCACCCCCACCATTACCACCATCACCACCATCACCATCAACACCACCACCATCACGACCACCATCACCACCACCACCATCAACACCACCACCTCCATCATCATCACCACCATCACCACCATCACCAACACCGTCGCCACCACCATATCCACCACCATCACCACTAGCAACATCACCACTACCACCATCACCACCATCACCACCACCATCACCACCACCAACACCATCACCACCATCACCACCACCATCACCATCATCACCAAAATCACCACCACCATCACCACCACCACCACCACCATCACCACCACCATCACCAGCACCATCACCATCACCACCACCATCACCACCACCATCACTACCACCACCATCACCACCACCACCTCCACCATCACCACCACCATCACAACCATCACCATCACCACCACTGTCACCACTTTCACCACCACCATCACTACCACCACCATCACCACCACCATCACCATCACCACCATCACCATCACCACCATCACCACATTCACCATCACCACCATCACCACTATCACCATCACCACCCCCACCATCACCACCACCACGACCATCACCACCATCACCATCACCACCACCATCACCACCCCCACCATCACCACCAACATCATTACCACCACCATCACCACCACTACCATCACCATCACCACCACCACCATCACGACCACCACCATCACCATCACCACACCCACCATCACTGCCATCACCACCAACATCACTACCAGCACCATCACCACCACCACCATCACCAACATAACCACCACCATCACCACCACCATCACCACTAGCACCATCACCACTACCACCATCACCACCACCATCACCATCAACACCACCATCACCAACGCCATCACCACCACCATCACCACCATCACCACCACCACCATTCCACCACCACCACCATCACCACCACCACCACCACCACCATCTCCACCCCCACCATCACCATCACCACCATCACCACCATCACCAACACCATCACCACGATCACCACCATCACCACCTCTACCATCACCACCATTACCACCATCACCATCACCACCATCACCACCACCACCACCACCACCATCACGACCACCATCACCACCACCAACACCATCACCACCACTACCACCACCATCACCACCAACACCACCACCACCATCACCATCACCACCATGACCACCATCACCAACACCGTCGCCACCACCATCACCACCACCATCACCACCAGCACCATCACCACCACCATCACCACCACCACCAAAAACCATCACCAACACCATCACCACCATCACCACCACCATCACCATCATCACCAAAATCACCACCATCACCACCACCACCATCACCACCACCATCACCACCACCATCACCAGCAACACCACCACCATCACCACCACCATCATCACCACCACCATCACCACCCCCACCATTACCACCACCACCACCACCATCACCACCACCACCATCACCATCACCACCACCATCACCACCACCACCATCACAACCATCACTATCAACACCATTACCACCACCATCACCACTACCAACACCATCACCACCACTATCACCACCACCATCACCACCACCATCACCACATTAACCAACACCATCACCACCATCACCACTGTCAGCATCACCACCCCCACCATCACCACCAACACGACCATCACCACCACCACCATCACCACCACCATCACCACCACCACCATCACCACCCCCACCATCACAACCATCACCACCACCACCATCACCACCACCATTACCACCAGCACCACCACCATCACCACCACCAATACCATCACCATCACCACCATCACCACCACCACCATCACCACCACCATTACCACCAGCACCATCACCACCACCATCACCACCATCACCACCACAACTATCACCATCATCACCACCATCACCACCACCATCACCACCACCAACACCATCACCACCACCACCATCACCACCATCAACACCACCAACACCATCACCACCACCATCACCACCATAACCACCATCACCACCATCACCACCACCACCATCACCACCACCATTACCACCAGCACCACCACCATCACCACCACCAATACCATCACCATCACCACCATCACCACCACCACCATCACCACCACCATTACCACCAGCACCATCACCACCACCATCACCACCATCACCACCACAACTATCACCATCATCACCACCATCACCACCACCATCACCACCACCAACACCATCACCACCACCACCATCACCACCATCAACACCACCAACACCATCACCACCACCATCACCACCATAACCACCATCACCACCATCATCACCATCACCACCCCCATCATCACCACCATCACCACAATCACCAACACCATCACCACGATCACCACCATCACCATTAAAACCATCACCACCATTAACACCACCACCATCACCACCACTACCATCACCATCACCACCACCATCACGACCACCATCACCACCATCAACATCACCACCCCCACCATCAGCATCATCACCACCATCACCACCACCATCACCACCACCATCACCACCACCACCATCACCATCACCACCACCATCACCACCACCATCACCACCACCAACACCATCACCACGACCATCACCAACATCACCACCATCACCAACACCACCATCACCACCACCACCACCACCACCACCATCACCACCCCCACCATCACCATCAGCACCATCACCACCATCACCAACACCATCAACACGATCACCACCATCACCATTACCATTAAAACCATCACCACCATTACCACCACCACCATCACCACCACTACCATCACCAGCACCACCACCACCATCACGACCACCATCACCACCATCAACATCACCACCCTCACCATCACCACCATCACCACCACCATCACCACCACCACCACCATCACCACCAACATCACCACCACCACCATCACTACCATCGCCACCAACACCATTACCACCATCACCACCACCACCATCACCAGCACCATCACCACCATCACCACCATCACCATCATCACCTCTACCATCATCACCCCCACCATCACCACCACCACCACCACCATCACCACCACCACCACCACCACCATCACCACCCCCACCATCACCATCACCACCATCACCACCATCACCAACACCATCACCACGATCACCACCATCACCAACTCTACCATCACCACCCCCACCATTACCACCATCACCATCACCACCATCACCATCACCACCACCACCATCACGACCACCATCACCACCACCACCATCACCACCACCACCACCATCACCACCACCACCATCATCACCACCATCACCATCACCACCATCACCACCATCACCACCATCACCCACACCGTCGCCACCACCATAACGAACAACATCACCACCAGCACCATCACCACTACCACCATCACCACCACCATAACCATCACCACCACCATCACCACCACCAACACCATCACCAACACCATCACCACCATCACCACCACCATCACCATCATCACCAAAATCAACACCACCACTACCATCAGCACCATCACCACTACCACCATCACCACTACCATCACCACCACCATCACCACCACCAACACCACCACCATCACCACCATCACCACCACCACCATCACCACCACCACCACCACCATCACCACCACCACCACCATCACCACCCCCACCATCACCATCACCACCATCACCACCATCACCAACACCATCACCACGATCACCACCACCTCTACCATCACCACCCCCACCATTACCACCATCACCACCATCACCATCAACACCACCACCATCACGACCACCATCACCACCACCACCATCAACACCACCACCTCCATCATCATCACCACCATCACCACCATCACCAACACCGTCGCCACCACCATATCCACCACCATCACCACCAGCACCATCACCACTACCACCATCACCACCATCACCACCACCACCAACACCAACACCATCACCACCATCACCATCACCATCATCACCAAAATCACCACCACCATCACCACCACCACCACCATCACCACCACGATCACCAGCACCATCACCATCACTACCACCATCACCATCACCACCACCACCATCACTACCACCACCATCACCACCACCACCTCCACCATCACCACCACCATCACAACCATCACCATCACCACCACTGTCACCACTTTCACCACCACCATCACTACCACCACCATCACCACCACCATCACCATCACCACCATCACCATCACCACCATCACCACATTCACCATCACCACCATCACCACTATCACCATCACCACCCCCACAATCACCACCACCACGACCATCACCACCAACACCATCACCACCACCATCACCACCCCCACCATCACCACCAACATCATTACCACCACCATCACCACGACTACCATCACCATCACCACCACCATCACGACCACCATCACCACCATCACCATCACCACACCCACCATCACTACCATCTCCACCACCAACATCACTACCAGCACCATCACCACTACCACCATCACCACCACCATCACCATCACCACCACCAACACCATCACCACCACCATCACCACCATCACCACCACCACCATTCCACCAGCACCACCACCACCATCACCACCACCACCACCACCACCACCACCATCACCACCCCCACCATCACCATCACCACCATCACCACCAACACCATCACCACGATCACCACCATCACCACCTCTACCATCACCACCATTACCACCATCACCACCATCACCACCACCAACACGACCACCATCACCACCACCAACACCATCACCACCACTACCACCACCATCACCACCAACACCACCACCATCACCATCACCACCATGACCACCATCACCAACATCGTCGCCACCACCATCACCACCACCATCACCACCAGCACCATCACCACCACCATCACCACCACCACCACCACCAAAACCATCACCAACACCATCACCACCATCACCACCACCATCGCCATCATCACCAAAATCACCACCATCACCACCACCACCATCACCACCACCATCACCACCACCATCACCACCAACACCACCACCACCATCACCACCACCATCATCACCACCACCATCACCACCCCCACCATTACCACCACCACCATCACCACCATCACCATCACCACCACCATCACCATCACCACCAACATCAGCACCACCACCATCACCACCACAACCTCCACCATCACCACCACCACCACCATCACAACCATCACTATCAACACCATTACCACCACCATCACCACTACCAACACCATCACCACCACTATCACAACCACCATCACCACCACCATCACCACATTAACCAACACCATCACCACCATCACCACTGTCAGCATCACCACCCCCACCACCAACACGACCATCACCACCACCACCATCACCACCACCATCACCACCACCACCATCACCACCCCCACCATCACAACCATCACCACCACCACCATCACCACCACCATTACCACCAGCACCATCACCACCACCATCACCACCATCACCACCACAACTATCACCACCACCATCACCACCCCCATCATCACCACCATCACCACCATCACCAACACCATCACCACGATCACCACCATCACCATTAAAACCATCACCACCATTACCACCACCACCATCACCACCACTACCATCACCATCACCACCACCATCACGACCACCACCACCACCATCACCACCACAACCTCCACCATCACCACCACCACCACCATCACAACCATCACTATCAACACCATTACCACCACCATCACCACTACCAACACCATCACCACCACTATCACCACCACCATCACCACCACCATCACCACATTAACCAACACCATCACCACCATCACCACTGTCAGCATCACCACCCCTACCATCACCACCAACACGACCATCACCACCACCACCATCACCACCACCATCACCGCCACCACCATCACCACCCCCACCATCACAACCATCACCACCACCACCATCACCACCACCATTACCACCAGCACCATCACCACCACCATCACCACCATCACCACCACAACTATCACCATCACCACCACCATCACCACCCCCATCATCACCACCATCACCACCATCACCAACACCATCACCACGATCACCACCATCACCATTAAAACCATCACCACCATTACCACCACCACCATCACCACCACTACCATCACCATCACCACCACCATCACGACCACCATCACCACCATCAACATCACCACCCCCACCATCACCACCATCACCACCACCATCACCACCACCACCATCACCACCAACATCACCACCACCACCATCTCCACCATCACCACCAACACCATCACCACCATCACCTACACCATCACTACCACCACCATCACCACCACCACCATCACCAGCATCACCACCACCACCATCACCACCACCATCACCACCAGCACCATCACCACCACCATCACCACCATCACCACCACAACCATCAGCATCATCACCACCATCACCACCACCATCACCACCACCAACACCATCACCACCACCACCATCACCATCACCACCACCATCACCACCACCATCACCACCACCAACACCATCACCACGACCATCACCAACATCACCACCATCACCAACACCACCATCACCACCACCACCACCACCATCACCACCCCCACCATCACCATCACCACCATCACCACCATCACCAACACCATCAACACGATCACCACCATCACCATTACCATTAAAACCATCACCACCATTACCACCACCACCATCACCACCACTACCATCACCAGCATCACCACCACCATCACGACCACCATCACCACCATCAACATCACCACCCTCACCATCACCACCATCACCACCACCATCACCACCACCACCACCACCATCACCACCAACATCACCACCACCACCATCACCACCATCACCACCGCCACCATTACCACCACCATCAACACCACCACGATCACCACCATCACCACCACTATCACCACCACCACCATCACCACTACCACCATCACCACCACCATCACCACCACCATCACCACCACCATCACCACCACCACCATCACCACCACCAACACCATCACCATCACCACCATCACCATCACCACCACAACCACCATCACCACCACTATCACCACCACCATCACCATCACCACAATAACCACCATCACCACCACCACCATCACCACCACCACCACCACCGCCACCACCACCACCACCATCATCACCACCACCACCACCATCATCATCATCACCACCATCATCACCACCATCAACATCATCACCACCACCATCACCACCACCATCACCACCCCCACCATCACCACCACCATCATCACCACTACCACCATCACCAGCACCATCACCACCCCCACCATCACCACCCCCACCATCACCACCACCATCACCACCACCATCATCACCACCATTACCACCATCACCATCACCACCATTACCATCATCACCACCACAACCATCACAACCATCACCATCACCACCACCATCACCACCACCATCACCACCGCCACCATTACCACCACCATCAACACCACCACCATCACCACCATCACCACCAACACCATCACCACCATCACCACCATGACCATCACCACCATCACCACCATCACCATCATCACCTCTACCATCATCACCCCCACCATCACCACCACCACCACCATCACCTCCACCACCACCATCACCACCACCACCACCACCACTATCACCACCACCATCACCATCACCACCACCATCACCACCATGACCACCACCACCATTACCACCACCATCACCAACATCACCACCACTATCACCACCACCACCATCACCACTACCACCATCACCACCACCATCACCACCACCACCACCACCATCACCACCACCAACACCATCACCATCACCACCATCACCATCACCACCACAACCACCATCACCACCACTATCACCACCACCATCACCATCACCACAATAACCACCATCACCACCACCACCATCACCACCACCACCACCACCGCCACCACCACCACCACCATCATCACCACCACCACCACCATCATCATCATCACCACCATCATCACCACCATCAACATCATCACCACCATCATCCACCACCACCACCACCATCACCATCACCAACACCATCACCATCATCACCGCCATCATCACCACCATCACCACCATCACCACCACCATCACCACCTTCACCACCTTCACCACCACCACCATCACCACAAACACCACCACCATCATAACCACCACCATCACCACCATCACCACCACCATCACAACCCTCACCATCACCATCATCACCACCATCACCACCATCACCACCACCATCACCACCACCATCACCACCATCACCACCACCATCACCACCACCATCACCACCACCATCACCACCATCACCACCACCACCATCACCACCACCACCATCACCACCACCATCACCACCATCACCACCACCACCACCGCCACCACCACCACCACCATCATCACCACCACCACCACCACCATCATCATCATCACCATCATCACCACCACCACCATCACCACCACCAGCATCGCCACCCCCACCAGCACCATCACAACCACCGCCATCGACACCACCACCACCATCGCCACCACCACCATCACCACCACCATCACCACCATCACCACCACCACCATCATCACCACCACCAACATCATCACCACCATCATCACCACCATCACCACCACCATCAACATCATCACCAGAACCATCACCACCACCACCACCATTACCAGCACCATCCCCACCATCACCACCACCACCACCACCACCATCACCACCACCACCATCACCACCACCACCACCATCACCACCCCCACCATCACCACCACCACCACCACCACCATCACCTCCACCACCACCATCACCACCACCACCACCACCACTATCACCACCACCATCACCATCACCACCACCATCACCACCATGACCACCACCACCATTACCACCACCATCACCAACATCACCACCACTATCACCACCACCACCATCACCACTACCACCATCACCACCACCATCACCACCACCACCACCACCATCACCACCACCAACACCATCACCATCACCAACCATCACCACACCACAACCACCATCACCACCACTATCACCACCACCATCACCATCAACCCCACAATAACCACCATCACCACCACCACCATCACCACCACCACCACCACCGCCACCACCACCACCACCATCATCACCACCACCACCACCATCATCATCATCACCACCATCATCACCACCATCAACATCATCACCACCATCATCACCACCACCACCACCATCACCATCACCACCACCATCACCATCATCACCGCCATCATCACCACCATCACCACCATCACCACCACCATCACCACCTTCACCACCTTCACCACCACCACCATCACCACAAACACCACCACCATCATAACCACCACCATCACCACCATCACCACCACCATCACAACCCTCACCATCACCATCATCACCACCATCACCACCATCACCACCACCATCACCACCACCATCACCACCATCACCACCACCATCACCACCACCACCATCACCCCACCATCACCACCATCACCACCACCACCATCACCACCACCACCATCACCACCACCATCACCACCATCACCACCACCACCACCGCCACCACCACCACCACCATCATCACCACCACCACCACCACCATCATCATCATCACCATCATCACCACCACCACCATCACCACCACCAGCATCGCCACCCCCCACCAGCACCATCACAACCACCGCCATCGACACCACCACCACCATCGCCACCACCACCATCACCACCACCATCACCACCATCACCACCACCACCATCATCACCACCACCAACATCATCACCACCATCATCACCACCATCACCACCACCATCAACATCATCACCAGAACCATCACCACCACCACCATTACCAGCACCATCCCCACCATCACCACCACCACCACCACCACCATCACCACCACCACCATCACCACCACCACCATCACCACCCCCACCATCACCATCACAACCATCACCACCATCACCACCATCACCAACACCATCACCACCACCACCATCACCACCATCACCACCATCACCACCCCCACCACCACCACCATCATCACCACCCCCACCACCATCACCACCACGACCATCACCACCCCCACCATCACCACCATCACCACCACCACCATCACCACCATGACCACCACCAACACCATCACCACCACCATCACCACCACCATCACCACTAGCACCATCACCACTACCACCATCACCACCACCATCACCATCACCACCACCATCACCACCACCAACACCATCACCACCACCATCACCACCATCACCACCACCACCATTCCACCAGCACCACCACCACCATCACCACCACCACCAGCACCACCACCATCACCACCCCCACCATCACCATCACCACCATCACCACCATCACCAACACCATCACCACGATCACCACCATCACCACCTCTACCATCACCACCCCCACCATTACCACCATCACCATCACCACCATCACCATCACCACCACCACCATCACGACCAAAATCACCACCACCACACCATCACCACCACTACCATCACCATCACCACCAACACCACC
>NW_027423276.1:112189-123545 GCF_048934315.1 Petromyzon marinus
GCACCATCACCACTACCACCATCACCACCACCATCACCATCACCACCACCATCACCACCACCAACACCATCACCACCACCATCACCACCATCACCACCACCACCATTCCACCAGCACCACCACCACCATCACCACCACCACCAGCACCACCACCATCACCACCCCCACCATCACCATCACCACCATCACCACCATCACCAACACCATCACCACGATCACCACCATCACCACCTCTACCATCACCACCCCCACCATTACCACCAACACCATCACCACCATCACCATCACCACCACCACCATCACGACCAAAATCACCACCACCAACACCATCACCACCACTACCATCACCATCACCACCAACACCACCACCATCACCATCACCACCATGACCACCATCACCAACACCGTCGCCACCACCATCACCACCACCATCACCATCACCTCCACCACCACCATCACCACCACCATCACCACCACCATCACCACCCCCATCATCACCTCCACCACCACCATCACCACCACCATCACCACCACCATCACCATCACCACCACCATCACCACCAACATCACCACCACCACCATCACCACCATCGCCACCATCACCACCACCATCACCACCACCATCACCACCATCACCACCATCACCATCATCACCTCTACCATCATCCCCACCATCACCACCACCACCACCAACATCGCCACCACCACCACCATCATCACCACCACCACCACCATCATCACCACCATCATCACCACCATCAACATCACCACCATCACCATCACCAGCATGACCAACCACCAACACCATCACCACCACCATCACCACCACCACCATCACCACCACTATCAGCATCACCACCCCCACCATCACCACCACCACACGACCATTCACAACCACCATCACCACCACCATCACCACCCCCACCATCACCACCAATATCATTACACCCCCACCACCATCACCACCACTACCACCACCATCACCAACATCACCACCACCATCACCACCACCATCACCACCATCACCATCATCACCACCATCACCACCACCATCACCACCACCAACACCATCACCACCACCACCATCACCCACCACCACCATCACCAGCACCATCACCATCACCAACACCATCACCACCACCATCACCACCACCACCACCACCATCACCACCACCAACATCACCACCACTACCATCACCATCACCACCAGCACCATCACGACCACCATCACCACCATCATCATCACCACCACCATCACCACCACCATCACCACCACCATCACCACCAACATCACCACCACCACCATCACCACCACCATCACCACCATCAACATCACCACCCCACCACCACCACCACCATCACCACCACCATCATCCACCATCACCATCATCACCTCTACCATCATCACCCCCACCATCACCACCACCACCATCACCACCACCATCAACCCCACCACCACCACCACCAACATCACCACCATCACCATCACCACCATCACCACCATCACCAACACCAGCACCACCACCATCACCACCACCATCATCACCACCCCCAACCATCACCACCACCATCATCACCACCCCCACCACCATCACCACCACCACCATCACCACCCCCACCATCACCACTACCACCACCATCATCACCACCATCACCATCACCACCATCACCACCATCACCAACAACATCACCACTACCACCATCACCAACACCACCATCAGCACCATCACCACCACCATCACCACCACCACCATCACCACCACCACCACCATCACCACCACACCACCACCATCATCACCACCACCACACCACCATCATCATCATCACCATCATCACCACCACCACCATCACCACCACCACCACCATCACCACGACCACCACCATCACCACCACCACCACCACTATCACCACCCCCACCATCACCATCACCACCATCACCACCATCACCAACACCATCAACACGATCACCACCATCACCATTACCATTAAAACCATCACCACCATTACCACCACCACCATCACCACCACTACCATCACCAGCACCACCACCACCATCACGACCACCATCACCACCATCAACATCACCACCCTCACCATCACCACCATCACCACCACCATCACCACCACCACCACCATCACCACCAACATCACCACCACCATCACCACCATCACCACCGCCACCATTACCACCACCATCAACACCACCACGATGACCACCATCACCACCACTATCACCACCACCACCTTCACCACTACCACCATCACCACCACCATCACCACCACCATCACCACCACCACCACCATCACCACCACCACCACACCATCCACCATCACCACCATCACCATCACCACCACAACCACCATCACCACCACTATCACCACCACCACCACCACCATCACCACAATAACCACCATCACCACCACCACCATCACCACCACCACCACCACCACCGCCACCACCACCACCACCATCATCACCACCACCACCACCATTATCATCATCACCACCATCATCACCACCATCAACATCATCACCACCACCATCACCACCACCATCACCACCCCACCATACCCACCACCATCATCACCACTACCACCATCACCAGCACCATCACCACCCCCACCATCACCACCCCCACCATCACCACCACCATCACCACCATCATCACCACCATTACCACCATCACCATCACCACCATTACCATCATCACCACCACAACCATCACAACCATCACCATCACCACCACCATCACCACCACCATCAACCACCCCACCATTACCACCACCATCAACACCACCACCATCACCACCATCACCACCAACACCATCACCATCATCACCTCTACATCATCACCCCCACCATCACCACCACCACCACCACCATCACCTCCACCACCACCATCACCACCACCACCACCACCACTATCACCACCACCATCACCATCACCACCACCATCACCACCATGACCACCACCACCATTACCACCACCATCACCAACATCACCACCACTATCACCACCACCACCATCACCACTACCACCATCACCACCACCATCACCACCACCACCACCACCATCACCACCACCAACACCATCACCATCACCACCATCACCATCACCACCACAACCACCATCACCACCACTATCACCACCCATCACCATCACCACAATACCCACCATCACCACCCCACCATCCACCACCACCACCACCGCCACCACCACCACCACCATCATCACCACCACCACCACCACCATCATCATCATCACCACCATCATCACCACCATCAACATCATCACCACCCTCATCACCACCACCACCACCATCACCATCACCACCACCATCACCATCATTACCGCCATCATCACCACCATCACCACCATCACCACCACCACCACCATCACCACAAACACCACCACCATCATAACCACCACCACCATCACACCATCACCACCACCATCACAACCCTCACCATCACCATCATCACCACCATCACCACCATCACCCACCACCATCACCACCACCATCACCACCATCACCACCACCATCACCACCACCACCATCACCACCACCATCACCACCATCACCACCACCACCATCACCACCACCACCATCACCACCACCATCACCACCATCACCACCACCACCACCGCCACCACCACCACCACCATCATCACCACCACCACCATCATCATCATCACCATCATCACCACCACCACCATCACCACCACCAGCATCGCCACCCCCACCAGCACATCACAACCACCGCCATCGACACCACCACCACCATCGCCACCACCACCATCACCACCACCATCACCACCATCACCACCACCACCATCATCACCACACCACCACTCATCACCACCATCATCACCACCATCACCACCACCATCAACATGATCACCACCACCATCACCACCACCACCATTACCAGCACCATCCCCACCATCACCACCACCATCACCACCACCACCATCACCACACCACCATCACCACCCCCACCATCACCATCACAACCATCACCACCATCACCACCATCACCAACACCATCACCACCACCACCATCACCACCATCACCACCATCACCACCCCACCACCACCACCATCATCACCACCCCCACCACCATCACCACCACGACCATCACCACCCCCACCATCACCACCATCACCACCACCACCATCACCACCATGACCACCACCAACACCATCACCACCACCATCACCATCACCACTAGCACCATCACCACTACCACCATCACCACCACCATCACCATCACCACCATCACCACCACCAACACCATCACCACCACCATCACCACCATCACCACCACCACCATTCCACCAGCACCACCACCACCATCACCATCACCACCAGCACCACCACCATCACCACCCCCACCATCACCATCCCACCATCACCACCATCACCAACACCATCACCACGATCACCACCATCACCACCTCTACCATCACCACCCCCACCATTACCACCATCACCATCACCACCATCACCATCACCACCACCACCATCACGACCAAAATCACCACCACCAACACCATCACCACCACTACCACCACCATCACCACCAACACCACCATCACCACCATGACCACCATCACCAACACCGTCGCCACCACCATCACCACCACCATCACCATCACCTCCACCACCACCATCACCACCACCACCACCATCACCACCACCATCATCACCTCCACCACCACCATCACCACCACCATCACCACCACCATCACCACCATCACCACCAACATCACCACCACCACCATCACCACCATCGCCACCATCACCACCACCATCACCACCACCATCACCACCATCACCACCATCACCATCATCACCACCACCACCATCACCATCACCACCATGACCACCATCACCAACACCGTCGCCACCACCATCACCACCACCATCACCATCACCTCCACCACCACGATCACCCACCATCACCACCACCATCACCACCACCATCATCACCTCCACCACCACCATCACCACCACCATCACCACCACCATCACCATCACCACCACCACCATCACCACCAACATCACCACCATCACCACCATCGCCACCATCACCACCACCATCACCACCACCATCACCACCATCACCACCATCACCATCATCACCTCTACCATCATCCCCACCATCACCACCACCACCATCACCACTCCCACCACCACCATCACCACCATCACCAACACCATCACCACCACCAACATCACCACCATCACCACCCCCACCATCATCACCACCACCATCACCACCATCACCACCAACACCATCACCACCATCACCACCACCATCACCACCACCATCACCACCACCACCCCATCACCATCACCACCAACATCACCACCACCACCATCACCACCACCATCACCACGACCAACACCATCACCACCACCATCAAGATCACTACCACAACCACCATCACCACCACTATAACCACCTCCATCACCATCACCACCATCACCACCACCATCACCACCACCACCACCAACATCGCCACCACCACCACCATCATCACCACCACCACCACCATCATCATCACCACCATCAACATCACCACCACCACCAGCACCAGCATGACCAACCACCAACACCATCACCACCACTCATCACCACCACCACCATCACCACCACTATCAGCATCACCACCCCCACCATCACCACCACCACGACCATCACAACCTCCATCACCACCACCATCACCACCACCTCACCACCCCCACCATCACCACCAATATCATTACCACCCCCACCACCATCACCACCACTACCACCACCATCACCAACATCACCACCACCATCACCACCACCATCACCACCATCACCATCATCACCACCATCACCACCACCACCACCAACACCATCACCACCACCACCATCACCACCACCATCACCATCACCACCACCACCATCACCAGCACCATCACCACCACCATCACCACCACCACCACCATCACCACCACCAACATCACCACCACTACCATCAACCATCACCACCAGCACCATCACGACCACCATCACCACCATCAACATCACCACCACCATCACCACCACCATCACCACCACCATCACCACCAACATCACCACCACCACCATCACCACCACCATCACCACCATCAACATCACCACCCCCACCACCACCACCATCACCACCACCATCACCACCATCACCATCATCACCTCTACCATCATCACCCCCACCATCACCACCACCACCATCACCACCACCATCACCCCCACCACCACCACCACCACCAACATCACCACCCCCACCATCACCATCACCACCATCACCACCATCACCAACACCATCACCACCACCATCACCACCACCATCACCACCCCCACCATCACCACCACCATCATCACCACCCCCACCACCATCACCACCACCACCATCACCACCCCCACCATCACCACTACCACCACCATCATCACCACCATCACCATCACCACCATCACCACCATCACCAACAACATCACCACTACCACCATCACCAACACCACCATCAGCACCATCACCACCACCATCACCACCACCACCATCACCACCACCATCACCACACCATCACCACCACAACCATCACAACCATCACCATCACCACCACCATCACCACTACCAACACCATCGCCATCACTATCACCACCACCATCACCATCACCACCATCACCACCACCATCACCATCACCACCATCACCATCACCACGATCATCCACATTCACCAACACCATCACCACCATCACCACTCTCAGCATCACCACCCCCACCATCACCACCACCACGACCATCACCACCACCACCACCATCAGTACCACCATCACCACCACCATCACCACCCCCACCATCACCACCAATATCATTACCACCCCCACCACCATCACCACCACTACCATCACCGCCACCACCATCACCACCATCACGACCACCATCACCACCATCACCACCATCACCACCACCATCACTCCCACCACCATCACCACCACCATCACCAACATCACCACCACCACCATCACCACCATCATCACCACCATCACTCCCACCACCATCACCACCACCATCACCAACATCACCACCATCACCACCATCACCATCATCACCACCATCACCACCACCATCACCACCACCATCACACCACCACCACCACCATCACCACCACCATCACCACCACCACCATCACCACCACCATCACCACCACCAACACCATCACCACCATCACCACCACTATCACCACCACCACCATCACCACTACCACCATCACCACCACCATCCCACCACACCACCACCATCACCACCACCAACACCATCACCATCACCACCATCACCATCACCACCACAACCACCATCACCACCACTATCACCACCACCATCACCATCACCACAATAACCACCATCACCACCACCACCATCACCACCACCACCACCGCCACCACCACCACCACCATCATCACCACCACCACCACCACCATCATCATCATCACCACCATCATCACCACCATCAACATCATCACCACCCTCATCACCACCACCACCACCATCACCATCACCACCACCATCACCATCATTACCGCCATCATCACCACCATCACCACCATCACCACCACCACCACCATCACCACAACACCACCACCATCATAACCACCACCACCATCACCACCATCACCACCACCATCACAACCCTCACCATCACCATCATCACCACCATCACCACCATCACCACCACTCATCACCACCACCATCACCACCATCACCACCACCATCACCACCACCACCATCACCACCACCATCACCACCATCACCACCACCACCATCACCACCACCACCATCACCACCACCATCACCACCATCTCCACCACCACCACCGCCACCACCACCACCACCATCATCACCACCACCACCATCATCATCATCACCATCATCACCACCACCAGCATCGCCACCCCCACCAGGCACCATCACAACCACCGCTATCGACACCACCACCACCATCGCCACCACCACCATCACCACCACCATCACCACCATCACCACCACCACCATCATCACCACCACCAACATCATCACCACCATCACCACCACCATCAACATGATCACCACCACCATCACCACCACCACCATTACCAGCACATCCCCACCATCACCACCACCATCACCACCACCACCATCACCACCACCACCATCACCACCCCCACCATCACCATCACAACCATCACCACCATCACCACCATCACCAACACCATCACCACCACCACCATCACCACCATCACCACCATCACCACCCCCACCACCACCACCATCATCACCACCCCCACCACCATCACCACCACGACCATCACCACCCCCACCATCACCACCATCACCACCACCACCATCACCACCATGACCACCACCAACACCATCACCACCACCATCACCATCACCACTAGCACCATCACCACTACCACCATCACCACCACCATCACCATCACCACCATCACCACCACCAACACCATCACCACCACCATCACCACCATCACCACCACCACCATTCCACCAGCACCACCACCACCATCACCATCACCACCAGCACCACCACCATCACCACCCCCACCATCACCATCACCACCATCACCACCATCACCATCACCATCACCACGATCACCACCATCACCACCTCTACCATCACCACCCCCACCATTACCACCATCACCATCACCACCATCACCATCACCACCACCACCATCACGACCAAAATCACCACCACCAACACATCACCACCACTACCACCACCATCACCACCAACACCACCACCACCATCACCACCATGACCACCATCACCAACACCGTCGCCACCACCATCACCACCACCATCACCATCACCTCCACCACCACCATCACCACCACCACCACCATCACCACCACCATCATCACCTCCACCACCACCATCACCACCACCATCACCACCACCATCACCATCACCACCACCACCATCAACCACCAACATCACCACCACCACCATCACCACCATCGCCACCATCACCACCACCATCACCACCACCATCACCACCATCACCACCATCACCATCATCACCACCACCACCATCACCATCACCACCATGACCACCATCACCAACACCGTCGCCACCACCATCACCACCACCATTCACCATCACCCTCCACCACCACCATCACCACCACCATCACCACCACCATCACCACCACCATCATCACCTCCACCACGACACCATCACCACCACCATCACCACAACCATCACCATCACCACCATCACCACCAACATCACCACCATCACCACCATCGCCACCATCACCACCACCATCACCACCACCATCACCACCATCACCACCATCACCATCATCACCTCTACCATAATCCCCACCATCACCACCACCACCATCACCACTCCCACCACCACCATCACCACCATCACCAACACCCATCACCACCACCAACATCACCACCATCACCACCCCCACCATCATCACCACCACCATCACCACCATCACCACCATCACCATCACCAACCATCACCACCACCATCACCACCACCATCACCACCACCACCACCATCACCATCACCACCAACATCACCACCACCACCATCACACCACCCCATCACCACGACCAACACATCACCACCACCACCATCACCACACTACCACAACCACCATCACCACCACATAACCACCACCATCACCATCACCACCATCACCACCACCATCACCACCACCACCACCAACATCGCCACCACCACCACCATCATCACCACCACCACCACCAATCATCATCACCACCATCAACATCACCACCACCACCATCACCAGCATGACCAACCACCAACACCATCACCACCACCATCACCACCACCACCATCACAACCACTATCAGCATCACCACCCCCACACCATCACCACCACCACGACCATCACAACCACCATCACCACCACCATCACCACCACCATACCACCACCATCACCACCCCCACCATCACCACCAATATCATTACCACCCCCACCACCATCACCACCACTACCACCACCATCACCAACATCACCACCACCATCACCACCACCATCACCCACCATCACCATCATCACCACCATCACCACCACCACCACCAACACCATCACCACCACCACCATCACCACCACCATCACCATCACCACCACCACCATCACCAGCACCATCACCACCACCATCACCACCACCACCACCATCACCACCACCAACATCACCACCAATACCATCACCATCACCACCAGCACCATCACGACCACCATCACCACCATCAACATCACCACCACCATCACCACCACCATCACACCACCACCATCACCACCAACATCACCACCACCACCATCACCACCACCATCACCACCATCAACATCACCACCCCCACCACCATCACCACCACCATCACCACCATCACCATCATCACCTCTACCATCATCACCCCCACCATCACCACCACCATCACTCCACCACCACCACCAACATCACCACCCCCACCATCACCATCACCACCATCACCACCATCACCAACACCATCACCACCACCATCACCACCACCATCACTACCCCCACCATCACCACCACCATCATCACCACCCCCACCACCATCACCACCACCACCATCACCACCCCCACCATCACCACTACCACCACCATCATCACCACCATCACCATCACCACCATCACCACCATCACCAACAACATCACCACTACCACCATCACCAACACCACCATCAGCACCATCACCACCACCATCACCACCACCACCATCACCACCACCACCACCATCACCACCACCATCACCACCACAACCATCACAACCATCACCATCACCACCACCATCACCACTACCAACACCATCGCCATCACTATCACCACCACCATCACCATCACCACCATCACCACCACCATCACCATCACCACCATCACCATCACCACGATTACCACATTCACCAACACCATCACCACCATCACCACTCTCAGCATCACCACCCCCACCATCACCACCACCACGACATCACCACCACCACCACCATCAGTACCACCATCACCACCACCATCACCACCCCCACCATCACCACCAATATCATTACCACCCCCACCACCATCACCACCACTACCATCACCGCCACCACCATCACCACCATCACGACCACCATCACCACCATCACCACCATCACCACCACCATCACTCCCACCACCATCCACCACCCATCACCAACATCACCACCACCACCATCACCACCATCATCACCACCATCACCATCACCACCACCATCACCACCATCACCACCACCATCACTACCACCACCATCA